>NC_085138.1:78682049-78932049 GCF_035046485.1 Aedes albopictus | reverse complement strand
ACAGATTTCCGGCCACTCAGTTCTACAGCAATCAGGATGAAAAGACAAACCAGATGAATTATGTAGGCAGCTTTGTGCGCCTATACGTTTACCAAACGTATCTTTTGGAGTCTACCCTTCTACTAACAACAGCCAAAGTCCCGTGACATCTAGGCTTGAGGGATCGTAGAGCTGTCTACATCTTGCATAGCTGTCCAAAACTAACCATCCTTTATCTTCCCTCAGCAGTCGCAAGGACGTGGCCAGGACAGTTCTCGACCATTGGAGGATTGCGTCAGTCCTGTCTAAGAGTCAGAGATTAGTCCCGAATCTTTGTGCTTTAGTTCGTCGAACGGAAAGTAGGCAATCCTCATAACAGTGGTCTAGGACTGTACCACCTACGAATTCTTGCGATTCGCTTACTACTAATGCTAATGCTAATTTTCCGTCTGTGGAAATCAAAGCATATAATGAAGTAGATGTAAACCCTACAATAAATCGTCCCTTTAATGCTAGAATCATTTTCGGTTGTTTTTGTTGGTTCAGATGCTAGTCCTAGTCGTCCTTTACCGAAACACATCGAGAGATCATCCGATTGGTCGTATTCCCCGGAATAATCCGAAGATAAAATCGATGAAAAGAAATCGATCATTGCAGATACGCCTGTATGATACTAAACTCGACAATTTTTTTTGGAAAACATACAAAGCTAAGTTGCACGAACAAGACATACAATCCCGAGCGAGAAGATTTTACCGGTCATTTCAAAATCCAAAACCCGTGTGCAGGTCTAGCGCCATAATTTCAATTCGTTCCTTCTATTCAGAGTTCACACTTGCAATGAGCGTTATGCGGTACGTTCAGCACCTCGTACCTGCATGCACCCTAATTCCGACGAAGTGTGACAGAAGAACTAAAAATTCCTTCGGAAGCCATAAAAGACTGCCTGCTGGTTTGGATCGTCTGTTTACACCCCCTCTTCTTCTCCAGTAGTGTTTGTTTCTCCATTTTTTGTTTGTTCGAAGCCATTTCTCTGGTGTTCGATTAATCTAGTTTTAAAACATATAACAACTGCCTGGCGGTAAGATTCAAATCCGGTCATGGCATCCAGTACGAATAAGGATAACAAAGATGACTCGCTTAAGCGTCGAATGGTGCCTCGAGGCCTGCAGAAACTCATTGATCAATGTTTGAAAATTTATCCCGATCAGGAGAATCCGCTTCAGGTTACAACCCGGCTGAAGTACTGGTATGTAGAGAATCGAACCACTCGATCATACAAAGTTTTTGAGTTTTTAATGTTAACACTTGTCTTAAGAAAAACAATAATTGTATATTATATTATTGTATATAAGTGTGTAAGTAGAGAAGGAATTGATCCAGCTGTCCATACAATGTATTCAAATTTTTGGTGTTCACACTTGTATTTTACTTATAATGACCAATAGGACAGATCGGTGAAGTACTAGATTTGTAGTAATGAGCTGAATTTTAGTATGGTGAGAAGGTCAATTCTTCGTTTCTGCACTGAAATGGTGCAAAAAGCGTGGGTATTATGATTCCTTGCCTAATTTGATGCTGTTTGAGCAAAACTTTGGGCAACAGTGTTGTTGTTTTCTCCATTTCTTGAAACATAAACAACATAGTTATCCAAAGTTTTGCTCAAACAGCATCAAATTAGGCAACGGATCATAATACCCACGCTTTTTGTACTATTTCATTGCAGAAACAGAGAACTGACCTTCTCACCATACTAAAATTCAGCTCATTACTACAAATCTAGGGGTAGGCGGGGCATTATGGACACCCGGGGCAGAATGGACACCCTTAATATTTTGAAATATGCGAACTTTTTAGAACTTTTAATGAATGGAGAATATAGTCCATTTGTCTAAAACGTAGTTTCAGGAAAGAAACATTCAAAATTTAAATTATATTTGATTTTACACGAAAAAGTTGCGTCCTCCGTTTTTTGTGCATGGAAATTATAATTTTCACACCATCTAGAATAAGATTTAGTGATTAATTTATTGCAGGTCGATTAAAACCTGATATTTCTAGAACACATGCAAGTAGTTTTGCTGTATCTACATGCTTAACATGTTTATATTTTCTTCTTTATTATATCAAAAATCAAGTTTGGAAATATCCTCTGCTGCCGGGGCAAAATGGACACTCACCTTTTTGAAAGAAGCGGCAAGGGAAAAATATATCCTAAATCACAAACCAACCAAATTCTTCGATTTCAGTATATTTTCGGTTGAATGTTCACTATAGTAGACATAGGGTGAAACAAATTGGTCAAAAAACGACAGCAGTGGAAAATAGTTGTTCTAGGCACAGCTGTACATGCCGACAAAAACGAAGCTTTATCCAAAACAGCCTGAATTTAAATTAACTGAACAAAAATGAACTACTTCGGCGTATTATTCATCCATAATAGTTGTTTTGTAATGAAATGACTTTATAGGTGTAAATAATTTACGAAACTTGTAAAAGTCTCATGGTGTCCATATTGCCCCATGGGGGTGTCCATTCTTCCCCGTATGCTTGAAGACGGTCATGAAAAACTAACATTTTTCCCAACATTTTTTGGAGTGGATAAATCATTTTTCTTCGTGAGCATTCTTATGCAATAGATGCTAAATAGACTTTAAAAGGATACATGTATCAAAAAACTAAACTTTTTTGACATCTTGCCAGGTAAAGTTGGCAAAAACCTTAGGGTGTCCATATTGCCCCGCCTACCCCTAGTACTACACCGAACGTGCCCCATTGTAGTCCAAACGCAAGCATACTTAATTGAGTAGTTCTCATAATGTTTTCAGATTTTTCAAGCCCTCAAAAATTATAACTAGGTACACAGTTCTTAATTTTACACGCTTTAGACGCTTCAAGGTTTTAAAACGAAAAGATGGATCTCTTACATAAAATGAAATATGCCTGCTTTAAAGTTCATGTCAGTATGTTGTGTCTTTTTGAAAATAAAAATGTTGTTTCTAAATGTAGAGTTCCGCAACAA
Organism: Aedes albopictus; assembly: GCF_035046485.1. Lineage (NCBI taxonomy): Eukaryota > Metazoa > Arthropoda > Insecta > Diptera > Culicidae > Aedes > Aedes albopictus. Next base: position 78,929,048 of record NC_085138.1, on the reverse strand, counting down.
ATAATAAAACTTAAGTTTATATAAAATTTCTATTTAGAAAAGTGTTAAATTAAAAATTTCAATACTTTGTATTAGAAGTTAGTTTAAGAAGTTTACAACTGAAAGCTATCTCCGTTTTTAGGCTTGGTGGTCAAGACCCGCTGGATTACATCAGTATGTACCACAATGCGGGCGATCCAGATAAGAACATTCCGCCACATTGGCATTACATCAGTTTTGGGTTGTCCGATCTGCACGGAGATGGACGAGTTCACCTGCCGGATACCATCGGCGGACTGGAACCTCGATCTGGGATGGGTTTCGAGTTGACATTCCGTTTGATCAAACCTCCCAATTGCACCGACGAAAAGCCACCTACTTGGCCAGCCAATCTCCTGCAAGCACTGGCCAAATATGTGTTCCAGTCAGGGAACAGACTTTGCGCCGGAGATAATATACCTTGGCGTCGGTCGCTGGACGCTAAAACGTCCAGTATTCAACACATGCTGATCGCGGAGGATCCTCAGATGCCGCGGACAGAGACCCCTTTCGGATGGGTGGATTTCCTACAGATTGTTGGCGTAACGAACGAAGAGCTGGAGCAAGCTTCGCGTTGGAATGGGAAAGGCGTTCTGAACCTACTTCAAAAAGACTCGACCACCGGAGGTGAGTGGCTGATCACCGACATGACACGATCCAAGAGCGTTTTCGAACTCTTCCCGGAAACTCTCCGCCAGCTGGAAATCGATCTCGAGAAGGAAGGTTCTGACCTTGCTGGCGTAAACGCGGACTTCACCTTCAAAGAACTGCCCAAGATGGTCACCATCAAAAAGGAAATCCTCGATCCCGAAGAGGAAATCACCAAAAGCATTTCGTCGTGCAACATCGAGATCAAACAAGAGTTCAACGATGGACTGGAACATTCCGGATCGTCCGATATGGTTAACCCCTTCCATCACTCCCAAGTCCCGTCCAGGGTTTCCCCTCTGAATGGCATAGAACTCACTCTGGCCCCGTACGCGGCCAAGTTCCTCGTCCTGGCCATAAAAGACAGAATACGCCACGGTCGCCATTTCACCTTCAAGGCGCAAAACATGGCCGTCACGTTTGTGGCCGAGTCGGTTACCGGGGCCATCGTGAACCGGGAAACCCCCTACGGAGTCCTGGGATATTGGGTGCAAATCCTGATTCCGAATTCACTCATCCCAAAGATGCTGGATGCGTTTGGAGATTTGAACAAAAGTTCGGACAATCTGAAAATCCCGCTTACCTATGAATGGTCGGAGCACAATTTGAAGTTCATCATCGACAATCCACCGCCGGAGTTGCTTAACCAACAGGGGCCGATTTTGGCGTAGCTATTACAATACTAGAGAAGCAAGCTAATATACCAATGGAACTATTGTTCCATTTTTTACGCCTTATATTGAACAATTCTCTTCCTATTTTCTTAAGTATTTTACCTATACTGATCTTGCAAGAATGACTTAGTTTTAGTTAGATAGAATCTCAAGTGCCTCAAACCCGATTCAATAAAAGAATTGAACTAGGAAACGTTGCTTGCTATATTTTTTTTTCTGTAGAAATTCAACGCGTTCGTGATCGCTCACAAAAGTATACAACCTCTACCTGGTCCACTGCGTAATTCCGACAATTGCAATACGTGACTCTGTAGTTCCGAGCCGATATGGACGATGCACACTGTGTAGGATAGAACGTTGCGGAACTCCTGAGGTCTGGAAATAGCTTCCCAGAATCTTGTATACAAATATACGGATTGCTAAGAAGCAAAAGCCGTCCAACTAGCACTAGTACTATATAATGCGTTCCCTACATCTAATAATGTCACTACTGAACAGTAGTGAATTCCTCTCTAGCGCTGGGAAGCTAGCTCGGCGGTCTTTGTGACCAACAAGATAGTTTCTACGGTCGACCTCCCCTTCTGCGAGCCGAACAGATTACTCAAGAGATTATCTACACCCACGGTGTGCCTCAACAACTGTTCCGATTGGTCACCGGGTGGCTTCCCCGCATATCGTAATAGGCACTGCCGCCACGGGAAAAACTCTCTCGTCCAGACACTTCTGCATAAAGGGCGGTACGGTCAAAATTTGGTCAAACATTTTTTTTCATAACTTTGAGCTGCGTACACCAAAATAGCTGATTTTTGGATCAGTGATGGTGCATTATATATAGCTGATGCCATAAAATTTTCATCAAAATCGGTTTAGTTTTTGCGGAGATATTGTTGAATCCTGAGATCTGCAATTTTAAAATTTTGTACAAAGAGGCTTTAAAAATAAGAACACATTTTTACTGTTTTATTTATAGAGCCAGAAATACTGAACCGAATTCAATGATTTTTTTTTCTGAGCATGAGCATGAGCATGAGCATGAGCATAGATGACCGTACTATTCGTAGTTGCTACTCCGTGATTGACCAGAACAATCGAAGTTGCACAAGGAACCAACAGACGGAGCTTGGGAGTAGCTTATCGTCCTCAATGTGCATCTTCGAGAATTCCAAACTTTATTAGGTCAATAACGGCGCCGGCCACGTCCTTACGGTCATCGAGGAAGGAAAGGAATGTTATTATGACGTGCGTTGCTTACTAAAGACCGAGATCACCTCTGCGTCTCCACGTCTGTCATGGGAAGGACTTTTTGTTAGTGGGGAGGGGAAAGGGCGCATGATATGAGTTCACTTTGGTAAGTGGAGTGATTCATGCAACCCTATTAATATCAAACCACTTATTTTCATTTGGACTAAAACAAAACACATGCCGACATCGAAGATGACGAACCATTCAGATAGTTTTCGAAGTGCAAAAATTAACGAAAGAGAAAATAAAGTGATTTGAACCAACGTGGCTTTGGAACTTGGGCCGACACTTGACGTGACGAACATTTCAATGTCTGTTGACTAAAATCGCAAAAAATGTTGTTTGTTGCATTTATCGTATCATAAATCGCCCCGTACGAAGATGAGCAGTCAAATAGACGACGACGACGACCGAATGAAAACGCGGCCTGTACACTTTGCCTCCAAAAACTCACTCTCGCAAAAATCTAGCAAAGCGAGCGCGCGAAACTTTGCTGCTGCCGAACTATCGCACACTACTGACTGCTTGGCGTCCCGTCGTCGGAGCCCCGCAGAGAGAAGGGGAAAGAAAATCGCAAAAATCTAGCAAAGCGAGCGCGCGAAACTTTGCTGCTGCCGAACTACCGCACACTACTGACTGCTTGGCGTCCCGTCGTCGGAGTCCCGCAGAGGGAAGAGGAAAAAAAATCGCAAAAATCTAGCAAAGCGAGCGCGCGAAACTTTGCTGCTGCCGAACTACCGCACACTACTGACTGCTTGGCGTCCCGTCGTCGGAGCCCCGCAGAGGGAAGAGGAAAAAAAATCGCAAAAATCTAGCAAAGCGAGCGCGCGAAACTTTGCTGCTGCCGAACTCAATTCAATGATTTTTGATTTTTTTTTTTTTTTTTTCTGTATATAAAGAATTCATGTCCAAATGTTGTGTAAAAATTTCATTCAATTTGATTTTGCCGTTTCAAAGTTATATTTGTTTAAGTGGCACCCTGTCAGTTTTTTTTTCATATTCAAACTGCCACAACTTTGGAAGTATTCATACATAATGGCTCAAAATTTTACTTAGATCATATTTGTATAATAGTATTATACTGTAAAATTTTCATATGAATCGGAGCAGTATTAGTAGTTTTATAACCAAAAGTGTGCTCTACTGATCTTAAATTGTCAAAGATTTACTAAGCGCCTTTGTACAAAATTCTAAAAAGGCAGGTCGTTGGTTTTATCTATATACCCGAGCAGGAGAAAATAGCTGAGGAATACTCAGGTATGGAAAACCAAATACCTACAACCTGAATGAGGTATTAAGAAGCCCTGCATAAGAGGTAAAATACCTAAAATAATAACTGGTTTATATTCTGTGCATAACACGTGAATAATGACATCAGGTATTGTTCACCGAAACAGCCCATAGTTGAACACCACTACTGAGGCGCAGTCTGAGCTTCTACCTATTTCTAAAGGGGGTTCTGTATCCAGCTTGAATGACAGGCAGAACTGAAGGGAGGCTAATACTACAACACAATAGACAGTGATGATAACAGTGAGACAGCACAAACATTGTTGTTTACATGCAGGATAGTAATTAAATCTTATTGCTAGTTTTGATATTTTCGCTTAATCGTAAGTTGTATTGCTGCCTTAATTAATTGAATTATATAAAACTTAAGAACTAATATTACAGGCTAAATCTTAACGCTAGATTACTCTGTTGTGAATCGGTAAAAGTACTTAACGGAGACTAAATTGTAAAGTGCCCCACACAATGCATACGTTTGCGTGTGCGTGACAGTAGTTTGACACATTTCCCATGGGAAAACTGTCAAAAAAACGCAAACCTCGACGGAACGGACGCTATGTGTTCCAGGCTTAAGTAGAGTGAATGAACTAGATTTTCGAAGCATTTCCTAATTAAATTGAATTTCAGCTTGAGCTGATAACCACCTAAATCGGGCTAAGTGTTTGCTGAGAGAACTCCGGAAATACCTTTCGCAACAGGTATGGTAATACCTGAATAATAATTGGCGATTTCTCCATACAAATATCAATTTTTGCATAACTGAATAATACCTCAGCAGTCCTCAACACCAAACCAATAATTCGTTGAGGTATTATATCAATACCTACAAAATACCAAAATAAGCTATTTTCAATACCTGGATAACCGCCCAAGTAACCACAAGCATTATATCATTGCACGAATTAGACTGAACATCAACCTTTGCAATGCTAAATGCAGTAATTCCACAGTTGTCATGCAATAATCCTTTAGATTGGCATTATCATTGTAATGATGCATTGCATTTTTCTTTACATTAGGGTTCATTAAAAGGTGATATAAGATAATTCAATAACTCAACACTTCAAAAACTGAATAAATGCAATGTACAAACTAGCAAAGTTTGCTCTAACAATACAATTACAAAAGCGTGACTCTAATGGTAAACAAATGAAATCAAGAAGATTGAACAATTTTACGGTCAACTCTAGCGGTCTTCAACATTTCCGATTCGACTCCCGACCAACTTAATCCCCGTTTGAGCCACCGATCAACGACAGCTAAACCTTTTTAGAGATGACCTATTCTGTAGGCTGCTATCACATGCCAATAATGATGGAAATCACAATTAGCATATGAGCAGTGTGCGAAGGGTGTTTTAAACGAGGTTTTAATTTTCTTATATTGATTAAATATCTTCTAAAATGCATTATGTATTTATCAGTAATTTATCAGAATGTGATAAAGAATACTGTATTCTATGACATATGACATAGTCGTTTTGCCCTCTACTGCAATGATTGAGAAAGAAGAACAGTTTCCTTTTAGTTAATGAACTATCTGTTGTTTTGACTGCAGCAGAAATGGCCCGAGGCGCCAGCACGTATGGAACTCATCTAGCGGTCTTCAACACTTCTGGTTCGACTCCCGACCCGGCAACAAAAAAATGATGGTTAAAACATTCATGTGTGGGGGCATCAGTGCCGTCGATAACGAAACGGTGCTAAAAATAGATTTTTGTTTTGGTTTTTCGTGTTGCACGTATTAAGCATGTGCAAATGCAAATGTACAGCACATGCATTTATGTCACTTTAGCAATGGCTGTCAACGTGCTGCAATAGAGCTTGCTGACGTTTATTCACCTTTCTCTTGCAAACATGCAGGCGGAATAGGATTTGTTGTCATCAGGAAAGGTTTCCCGATGAAAACAAATCCTATCCCGCCTGCATGCTTGAAAGAGAGAGGTGAATAAACGTCAGCAAGCTCTATATGTGGCACTAATTTGATTTTAGTGGGGCCCTTTTCGACTTTAATATTGCTTCAATGAGGTGTTTAAAGTAATGCAGCATTATATACACAATTTTAAATATAAATATATGGCAAAATTGATGCACTTATATACGGCTTCGTGGTTACTTGGGCGACCAATACCTAGCCTTGATATGATACCTGAGTTTGTGGTATGCTCCAGTTATGCATCAGTTATTCATTCCTGCTCGGGTATCAACCAATACTTAATGGATTTTGATGAAAATTTTGTGGCATAATGTACCATTACTGGTCCAAAAATCAGCTGTTTTAGTGTACGCAGTCTGACGTTATGAAAAAAAATGTATGACCAAATTTTGACCGTACCACCCTTTAGTATATCGAAGTATCCCGGGAGCCTGTGCAATGGCTACTACAGGTTCAGAAATCCGTCCGCATTTTTGACCTTATCTACACCTAATGGTTTGGAGGTCTTACGAAGCGAAACCAAGGATTCCGATCATGATGCGGGTAAAGGTCTCTCAATGATCCTCCAGCATCTCTGGTGATGTAGGCATCACCCAACTGGCTGGTATTGGTACTCTGACATAGACCCTCATCAGCAGAGCAGACCTTTTTGCTTTCCCTTGTCTCGGTGTTGACCTCGACTTTGGCAGCCATGAACGCCACCCGTCGTTCATCCTGCTGCTCCTCAGTACGTAATCGCTGCATTCGTTGCATTGCCCGTAGACAGGCGCGGCGCAAGTTTGCAATAGCTTGAGTCATCTAGTACGCCGGTGGACTCCTATTCCTAAAGTGGACTTGCCTAGGCATGTTGTTATGCACACGAGAGTGCCGCTACCAACTGATCACTACGGAGCGCCGCGTGTTGCAGTATGATTGCTCCCACCTACGAGGGCTTGGCCTGGTTGGCCCTTGCTTCCGCCGCCCGCTGCCTGCTGTTATTGTAGTTAAAACTGTAGCGAACCGCCATGTGGACGCTATGAGCTTCGATATCATCTTCCTTTCAATTCAAACTACTTGTCAGGCCAACACCAAAAGGTCCTTTTTACCGATATTAGCCAGATAGACATCGAGCAAGGCTAGTGTGTGCCTCTAGCGGGATCTGATCCCGTTGGTTCGTTTAAGTATCAGCATTGAAGTCACCCGCTATTGCCATCGGTCTTCGCCCTGTCAGTGCTTCCGTCGTACCTACAGTCCAGCATCGGCGTGAATTGCTCGATGGACCACCGCAGAGGCTCATAAGAGGTACAGAAGAAGGCCTGTTGACCGTGGCGATGACGAAGCCCTCGGAAGAAATGGACACCAACTCCTGGACTTGGCATTTATTTAGCCGTTATCTATATCACCGCCATTTTGCCGGACCCATTCGCTTCCCAATTACCGTTACTGGGGACTACTCGGTATGGGTCCGCTATGATAGCGATATCCGTCCCGCACTAAGCGACTATCAGATACAGCAGCGCTGGGCTACGTCACAGTAGTGCTTCAAGTTCAGCTGCGGGTTTGTCAGATGAGGCTCTTTTGAAGGCCGGGCACCTTGGACTTCCCGTCAGGTGCTTGGTGATCGCGGATTCTTTGTGACTTATGGCCATTACCACAACTTCTACACAGTGGCGTAGCCAGACATTTGCTCTGCGAGGGGTTTGCGACGATCAATTATGAGTTTTCTTTATACGACACTCACATTTTGTTAACAGCAATGAACAACAATACCATATACATTCAATTTGAACCGTAAGTACAAAATAGCGGCGCAGCTGAAAATTTTATTGTCAGAGAGGGTTTTATACTGAAAATGTGTTCCACAAATTAAGCAGATTATAAAAATTGAATGTACAACGGGTTTCTTTTCACCAAACATCAGTATTTAAGCTATATTTTCATTTGCAGAAGGTTTCAAAATATTATACCGGTGAAAATTTTTCCATACATTTAGTATGGGAGAGGAATTGGCCGAAAATGAAAATTTCATGCAAGGATCGGTAGGGTATGTGTTCCATCAGTAATCTCACGCTCCCATATTCATCCTATTCGAAAACAAGCGATTACGACACCGATTGATTCCGTTCTTTTTGTTTTCATTGGTGCTCACTCCTAACAAAAAATACAAAAATAAAAAACAAAACAAACAGCGCTTCAATCCTTTGTTTTTCGTAGGATGAAAATGGGAGCCACATGCTTAATAAGCAAATAAACATTTTTTGGAAACATCAAAAAATCGTATGCACAATAATACTCTTATCACTCACGAATCGCATCACCGTCAGATCGCTTGCGATGCGAATGTGGACGAATGAGTAGTTTCCAAGTGTGGCTTCCCACCGTTCGCCGGAGATTGCTGTCGTCGCTGACAAGCAAACACACAAACTACAGCGACAACCGTTCGCTGCTGACTGTCTTCGAATGTGGAAGAAGATGAAAAGTGAAAATCAGGAACCCGTGGGAAATTTTCATGCAATTTTGTATTGAAAACAGCTGAAAATATGAAAAAATCAAAATTTCTTCGATGAAATAGGGTATGTGTGCCATCAGTAATCTCACGCTCCCATATTCATCCTATTCGAAAACTAGCGATTACGGCACCGATTGATTCCGTTCTCTTTGTTTTCATGGGTGCTCACTTCTAACAAAAAATACAAAAATAAGAAACAAAACAAACAGCGCTTCAATCCTTTGTTTTTTTTCGTAGGATGAAAATGGGAGCCACATGCTTAATAAGGGAACCAATACCCTATTTTAAAAGATTCCACATATGATAATATAGCATGAATTCTGATATACTGTGGAAAGAAACCCGATGTACATTCAATTTTTATAATCTGATAGTTCAGGCATAGCGTGTGCCTATGATCGCATAACTGTCCCATATGAATAGGAAACCCAGCAAATATGGGACTGATATGCGGTCATAGGCAGTAACACAGCTTGCTCCTGTCTGGGCCTTTGAAAAATATCCAAAGTGACTGGATGTAACTCAATTCTTCTTCTTCTTCTCATTGGCGTAACGGCTTCACTACAGGGACAAAGTCTCCTAATCAACTTAGTTTTCTATGGGAACTTCCACAGTTATTAACTGAGAGCTTCATCTGCCAATGCCCATTTTGCAGGTGTGTATCGTGTGGCAGGCACGAAGATTCTCTAAGCCCAAGGAAGTCAAGGTAATTTCCTTTACGAAAAATTACTGGACCGACCGGGAATCGTACCAGTCACTCTCAGCATGGTCATTAGAGTGGGTCATCGTTTATATGGAAAAATGAAAAATTCAATGGTATCCCATCAGATCAAAGCTTTTTTGATCCCATTTCAGGACCCAAATAAGTGTGCAAAATTTGGGCACGATCGGTTATGTCTACGTTTTGCGCATCGCGTTTGAAGTTTGTATGGGGTTTTACATGGGAAAACACACTTTTTTGCATTTCTCTTATAACAAGCTCAAGTTTTTCTAAAACCATGTAACCGATCAAGTGAAAACATAGCCTAGGGTGTCCTGAAAAACTTTGTCGAAGACCGTGAAGTGATATGATGCTTATGAAAAAAGTTATAGCGTTGGCATTGCTTGGCGAAACAGCATGATTTTGTTGCTATTGTTATTCCTTTATACATGTTAAAACATAAACACATGCATGCGGTTTGTTGGTTATAACTATTTTCACAAGCATCGGATCGCTTTGCGGTCTTCAACAAAGTTTTTCAGAACATCCTAGGCTATCATTTTACAGTTTCGGTTGAAAAATTTCAGACAAACTTTTTCAACTTATGACACAAATGCCAAAAAGTATGTTTTCCCATACAAAATCCCATACAAATTTCAATTGTAATGCGCAAAGTGTAGACGCAACCGATCGTGCTCAAATTTTGCACAGATACTCAGGACCCGAAACGGAACCAAAAAAGCTTTGATCTGAGAAAACGGTTCCGATGACCCACACTAATGGTCATGCTAGAAACCCACGCCATTACAGCTCTGGCTATAACGGCCTTAAGTCATTTCTTACACTTTCCATTTAATTAAAAAAAAAAAGACACGGACACCGTCTTCAGCCAGAGGCTGTACAGACTGAACGAGACTTAAACACTAGACAACGGACACGACACATATTACGCGCACCAGTGGATACGAGGAAGAAACATTTCTTGTGAAAAGTTTCATCACTCGGATCGGGAATCGAACCCTCACCGCATGGCACGGTACGTTTATACGCTTGGTGACGCCAACCGCACGGCCACGAGGCTCCACGAATTTTAATTCTCTTAGTTCCATTTTCTAAGAGAAATTAAAACATTTGTATCGGAAATTGGAAACCCAAATTTAGACGCCTTGTAAATGTTGATTCTCGGTAATTATTGAACGATTAACACTGGTAGGGTAATTTGCCAATTGTTGCAGAACTTAAAACCTCGCCAATTGTTGCACATCTCATAAGAAAAGCATGGAGTGTGCAACAATTGGCGAGTTTTTAAGGTGTGCAATAATTGGCGATTTACCCCTAGTTGAAATTTTAATTTACTTATCTATCGCGAATATATCAGATCTTCATTTTCAAGTTGCATGACAGTTTCAAAAGGGTTTCAGAGGGGTTACCAGGAGTTCCAGGGAGCTTCCAAGGGTGGTTTCGGAGGCGTATCATGGCTTCTTATGGAATTTCAGAAGGATTGTTATTTCCGTTGGATTGAGTGGACGCCCCTGAAATTCCATGAGATCTCTAGAAAATCTAAGGAACATTCCTTGAAAACCCCAAACTCTTTTGAAATTCCCTGATCTCACCTGAAACACTTCAGGATTTGAACATCATAATTGACCACATGGATTGGTATTACTGGAAATTTGCACTTTGAGTGAGTCGTTTTTGAGCATCTACCTATACTGTAGTTATCTGTCGTATCAAATAGAATGCAAATAGCACGTTTGATCGTCTCCCGGATTTCAATTATTCTTGCTCAACAAAGTCGTTAAGAAAGCGAAAGCCTGTACAGTTTTAAACAATAAACAAATCGCGTTTGCTCTTCGTACCTACGTACAAGGGGAATGATTAAATTTGCGGTTTAGGGGAAAATGATGTAGATCGATGAGATTTGAATTACCTTACAGCAACTATCGGTGTCTAGCGTATAAGGATCGTGAGTTCAAATCTCACCTGAGCTGTGGACTTTCTCCTAAATTAAGCAGTAATTTACCCATCTGTACATATGCAGTTTCTTATCGATTTTGGCAACACCTGTTTTTGTCTACTCCCGATTTTGGCAACACCCGTTTTTGGCAACATTTCCTTCCCGATTTTGGCAACACCCGTTTTTGGCAACAATTTCTTACCGATTTTGGCAACACCCGATTTTGGCAACATAAAATTCACCTCGTGTTGCCAAAATCGGTAAGAAACTGTACCCTCTTGAACAACAGGAACACCCCTAGAACGCCCCTGAGACCCCTTGAAACACATTCGAAGCTCGGATCGCCACGGAAGCCTTCTGAAACGCCCCTGAAAGCCCTTGAAAACACCTGGAATGCCCCTGAACTCCTCTGGAATATTTCTGAAACCTCTGGAACGCCCCTGAAACCCCATGGAAACCCTCTAGAGCACGGTTTCCTAACCTTTGTTTCACGACCCCCCAACTGCTTGCAGGCACGCTTCGATTGTTCTACGAAAGTGGGGTGACAACAGACTGGGGGTCGCGAGAGCCAAGGTTGGGAAACGATGCTCTAGAGCACTTGAAGCCCTTGGGAAAACTCCATGGAAACCCCTGGAACTCCCCTGAAATCCCCAAGATCGCTCCTAGAGCTCTTTGTTACCTGTTACCCTTTGTTTCCAGTAGGAACGTCCTTGAAACCCCCTGTAACGCCTCCGAAATGCCTTGAAATACTCCTGGAACCCATTTAAACCCCCTGGAATGCACCTGAAACCCTTGAAATTCACAGCTCAAACAGCTACTGTTCTTATGCAATTCTACCTGGCATTGCAACAATATTTTTTTCTGAACAAGTCAAACAAGACATGAAGAAGTGCACTAGGTCACGTGGAAAGCAAGGTAAATTATACAAATTGTTATTAGTGCATTGTAGCTAATTTTGCAACGACGATACATTAAAATTTCCGCCGAAAATAAGAAATGGATAAACTTTGAACAAGATAAAAACTTTCGTTCGGTTCCGACATGGTCTGAGAATGCTTTCCTGCTTACTGTTCATCAGGTTATCGATAAAGTTGTGGTTTGATATGTCGCATACATGGTTTGAGAACAATTTTATATTTGGCCACTACCAGCAAGACACCCGGAACCGGTTCCGGAACACAACCGGTTCAGATATAGTCTGAGAATATTTTCCTGCTAACTGTTCATCAGGATATCAAAAAAGCCACTATTTGATATGTCGCATGCATGGGTTTGGTTAACTTTAACACTTGGCCACCTCCGGCCGGCGGGACATCTGAAACCGATTCCGGAACACTACCGATTCCAATATGGTCTGAGAATGCTTTCCTGCTTACTCTTCATCAGGTTATGGAAAAAGCCGCGGTTTGATATGTCGCATACATGGTTTTAGAACAATTTTATATTTGGTCACTACCAACGGGACACCCGGAACCGGCTCCGGATATGGCCTGAGAATATTTTCCTGCTTACTGTTCATCAGGATATCGAAAAAGCCACTATTTGATATGTCGCATGCATGGGTTTGGTTAACTTTTATACTTGGCCTCCTCCGCCGGGACATTTGGAACCGGTTCCGAAACACTACCGGTTCTGATATGGTCTGAGAATGTTTTCCTGCTTACTGTTCATCACGTTATCGAAAAAGCCGCGGTTTGATGTGTCGCATGCATGAGTTTAGTTCACTTTTATGTTTGGCCACTTCCGACGGGACACCCGGAACCGGTTCCGGGACACTACCGGTTCAGATATGGTCTGAGAATATTTTTCTGCTTATCATTCGTCAAGTTATCGAAAATGCCGTAGTTTGATGTGCCGCATGGATGGGTTTGTGGTGTTTTCATATCTGGCCCCTTCCTGGGTTACCGGTCCGGAACACCTAAATAGCCATAACTCCGGAACGGCTTGACCGATCCGAACCATTTTCAATAGGAAACAATGGGACCAGATCCCGCGTCGAATGAAACGTCGGTCATTAAAATCGGTTGAGGTTTAGTTCAAAAAAGTGATGTGAGTTTTTTTTGTCCACACACATACACACACACACATACACACACACACATACACACACACAGACATCACCTCACCGAGCCCGCGGTTGGAAAGGGGTCCCCGGCAAGGGTCGGGGTAGGTGAGACCCTGCTGTCTGCAACCTACGGATGCATCTGATAGGGCCTGAAGGGTAGTGATACCCTTCCTTTGCGGGCAGGTCAGATCGGGTTGCATGTAGGCATCAGTTCTTGATGTCCGCTCAGCAGTAGGGCGCGGGCGGGGTTGACCCTGCCCGCCTTCCGAGGACAAAGGGAGTGGCGAGGACCACTCGGGAAACTGGCTAAGCGCCAGCATGCTACCGTGATGGACTCTCCAGAGCGAGTCATCGATGTTCGTTGCTGCTAGGCTACGGCAGCTAACCTTGAGGGTGCGATATGCACTAGCCCCTCTCTGAAGCAATACCTTCTTGGTGGTTCCGGAGAGACGTAGGGTTTGGCCAATGTGATATAAGGAAGGTGAGGAGGAATTCATCCTTTGCTTGTGTTAGTAAAAGTCGAAGATAAACAACTTTTAAAGAGAGGGTAGGTGACGTCATACAAGCTCAATAACAGGAACAATTGGGCAATGCCGCGTTCCCATCAAAATACACCAACTTTCATTCAATTCATGAGTTCAAAATCATGATTCAGCTAAAACAAACCTGGGTAGAAACTCCTGTAGACCTCCCAATGCATCCGCTCAATACATTAAAAACCTGGAGGATCGAGAGCGCAAATATTCACGAGAATTTTATTTCCCTCACATCCGAACGGCGATGTCGGAGGACATCGTGTCTTTGAACGGGGCCTTATCGCCACCACTAACGCATTTTTTATTATTAACCCGAATATTCTGCACATAACAAACGTTCATCATAGCTTGAAACGATTGGCCAGCTGCATTTTAACCTAAAATATAAAGAAATGTTATAAAATTCAGAAAATCCTACATTTTTTTTCTTACGCTGCAAAACTTGTCCCTGTTTATGTTCAAATAACAACACGAAAATCACCCCTGGTAACAGACGAATGAAGGGGCAGTGGGACTGCAGAAAATTTCGGCGGGCTCTGAAAATCACAACAACTGACCGTATGACGTCAAGCGTTGTTAGGATGTTACTGGTTGCTATGTAAAGCAAAAAACAGCGCACTAACACAATCAAAGTCGTGTGTATTACACAAAACGATCTCTTCACCTTACCTTTATCACATTGGGGTTTGGCGACCATAGGAATGTGTTTTAGTGGGTCGAGGAGAGAGTAGTCCTGGCTTCTACTAGTGTTGTAGAAGACGGCCTTAACCCCACACTACCCTAACCTTCCTGTTAGGGTGTCTGATGAGCAGATTTATCCCCCTATGGTTTAGAAGGAAAAAAAAAGACATCACCTCAACTCGTCGAGCTGAGTTGATTGGTATATGTGACTCGACCTTCCGGGCCTCCTATCAAAACCTCAACCGATTTTAATGACCGACGGTTCATTCGACGCGGGATCTGGTGCCATTGTTTCCTATTGAAAATGGTTCGGATCGGTCAAGCCGTTCCGGAGTTATGGCCATTTAGGTGTTCCGGACCGGTAACCCAGGAAGGGGCCAGATATGAAAACACCACAAACCCATCCATGCGGCACATCAAACACCGGCATTTTCGATAACTTGACGAATTATAAGCAGAAAAATATTCTCAGACCATATCTGAACCGGTAGTGTCCCGGAACCGGTTCCGGGTGTCCCGTCGGAAGTGGCCAAACATAAAAGTGAACTAAACTCATGCATGCGACACATCAAACCGCGGCTTTTTCGATAACGTGATGAACAGTAAGCAGGAAAACATTCTCAGACCATATCGGAACCGGTAGTGTTTCGGAACCGGTTCCAAATGTCCCGGCGGAGGAGGCCAAGTATAAAAGTTAACCAAACCCATGCATGCGACATATCAAATAGTGGCTTTTTCGATATCCTGATGAACAGTAAGCAGGAAAATATTCTCAGACCATATCCGGAACCGGTTCCGGGTGTCCCGCTGGTAGTGACCAAATATAAAATTGTTCTAAAACCATGTATGCGACATATCAAACCGCGGCTTTTTCCATGAAGAGTAAGCAGGAAAGCATTCTCAGACCATATTGCAATCGGTAGTGTTCCGGAACCGGTTTCAGATGTCCCGCCGGAGGTGGCCAAGTGTTAAAGTTAATCAAACCCATGCATGCGACATATCAAATAGTGTCTTTTTTGATATCCTGATGAACAGTTAGCAGGAAAATATTCTCAGACCATATCTGAACCGGTTGTGTTCCGGAACCGGTTCCGGGTGTCTTGCTGGTAGTGGCCAAATATAAAATTGTTCTCAAACCATGTATGCGACATATCAAACCACAACTTTTTCGATAACCTGATGAACAGTAAGCAGGAAAGCATTCTCAGACCATGTCGGAACCGTTAGTGTTCCGGAACCGATTCCAGATGTCCCGCCGGAGGTGGCCAAATATAAAAGTGAACCAAACCCATGCATGCGACCAGGGATGGCATGTCACGCAGAAACTGTGCCCATTTTCGCTCATCTTTCACTGAACTTCTCAGTTTCATTTTTCTTACAAAAGAGCGAGAGAAAAAACGCACAATAAAATGTACATAATTTCTCTCACGCAGAGTTTTTGTGCGGGTGATTAGAGTGCTGCGTGAGAGCAATGAGAGCCCGCAGATCATAATCCCAGTGCGCAATTTCTGCGCGCACGCAGAAAAAACAGAACTCAGTGCACACGCAGTGTGTTCAAAGGGGTCAGTTTTGTTTGAGCATTTGGTGAACTGAAAGCATGCCAGTGAGTCCAAAACCCGCTAAAGGCCCGTTTAGACTATCTGATTTTTCGGTCTGATTCGAGCGATTTGAGTGACCTTTGTTTACGATTACATACATTTTTTTCGAGCAGTCACTCAAATCAGACCGACAAATCAGATAGTCTGAACGGGCCTTAAGGGGCATCAAATCCTGTGATATCAGAGACAAGCAGACGTCTTAAGCTGGTCAAGAACTTACAGTTGATGGATATTTTGGTTCCAAATTCCACCAAAAGGCTGTGCTAGTGAGCTAACAAATTTTGTTTTTCAAATATATCAGGAAAATTTGCAAAAAATTGCAACGAAATTTCAATCTCATATATCTCATGATCCTGATTACTTAGAGAGTTGGTGTCTTCGGCAAAGTTGTTTGGCTGGTCAAGGACTAATCGATAATAAAACTTAAGATTCAAAATTCCACCGCTAGGCGGTGCTAGTGAGTTAGCAAATTTTGTTTTTCATATATATCAGGAAAATTTGCAAAAAAATGCAACTAGCGCCGCCTAGCTGCAGAAACTTGAACCAAACGGTAATTATTCTGAAAGCCCTTGATCTACCAAACAATTTTGCCGAAGACGCCATCTTTCTAAAGAATCAGAATGCTGAGATATGTGAAATGTAAAATTTGTACGCTCTCTTGCGCCGCCTAGCGGTGAAATCACGAATCATACGGCCCATATTCTGAAAGCCCTTGACCAGCTGAACTACTTTGCCGAAGAAACCAACTCCCCAAGTAATCAGGATCCTGAGATATATGGGATGGAAATTTTGTCAGTGTTGCATCTGCTTGTCTAAGATATCACATAAATCACAGACAAATAGATATGTGACACTAACGAAATTTCAATCTCATATATCTCATGATCCTGATTACTTAGAGAGTTGGTGTCTTCGGCAAAGTTGTTTGGCTGGTCAAGGACTAACCGATAATAAGACTTGAGATTCAAAATTCCACCGCTAGGCGGCGCTAGAGAGCAAACAAATTTTAAATTTCGCATATCTCAGCATCCTGATTTTGTAGAAAGATGGTGTCTTCGGCAACATTGTTTGGTAGATCATGGGCTTTCAGAATAATTACCGTTTGGTTCAAGTTTCTGCAGCTAGGCGGCGCTAGTTGCAATTTTTTGCAAATTTTCCTGATATATATGAAAAATAAAATTTGTTAACTCACTAGCACCGCCTAGCGGTGGAATTTTGAATCTTAAGTTTTATTATCGATTAGACCTTGACCAGCCAAACAACTTTGCCGAAGACACCAACTCTCTAAGTAATCAGGATCATGAGATATATGAGATTTAAGTTTCGTTAGTGTAACATCTATTTGTCTGTGATTTATGTGATATCTTAGACAAGCAAATGCATTTGCTACTAGGCGGCGTAATAGTACTTTCATACTCCTGTGGTACACACAGTATTGCACTGGAAGCACGACTGAGTGCGCACTCAACGAATTTTTGTGTGCACATTTTCTGTGCGCACAAAATGTGCACGCAGAAACTGAAAAACATGCTTGTTCTATCATTTGTTTGAGCACTCATTTTGAGTGTGCCGCTGATGGATGCCAGAGAGTGAGCGGCTGGTTTGTGTGTGAAAAAAGTTGCGTAGTTCACCCTCGCTCTCGTTGAAAGTCGTGTGTAGAGTGTATGTTTTCTCTTCTCACGTTTCGCACTGAGGAGCATGCCATCTCTGCATGCGACACAGGTATCTTGATTTGGCAAAAAAAAGTTTCCGGCCATATTGGGGACAACCGGTAGTGTTTCGCAACCGATTACATTTGCCCCATTGGAAGTGGTCAAATGTAAAGGAGAACCAAACCCATAAATTCGACACATTAAATGACTTTTTAGGTAACCTGATGAACGGTTAACAAGAAAAAATCATAGACCATACTTTGGAAAACCAATAGTGTGCCGAAACCGGTTCCAGGTCCCCGACGGAAGTGGTCAAATGTATGGCTCGACGTTCACATTGGAACTTGGCCTGTCTCTCTTCAACTTAGTGTTCTTTAGAGCACTTCCACAGTTATTAACTGAATCGTTTTCTTTGCCTGCCATTGCATGAATTTGTATATTGTGAGGCAAATACAATGATACACTATGCCCAGGGAGTCGAGAAAATTTTCCCGACCGGAAAGGTAATCGAGCCCGCCGTTTCCGGATTGGCGATCCATAGCATTAACCACTAGGCCAACTACAGACCCTTTTTTGATAACACGATGATCGATTCGTAAGAACATAGCCTCAGACCATAATTTAAACAACCGCTAGTGTCCCGAAACCAGTTCTGGGTGTCCCACTGGAAGTGGTCAAATGTAAAAGTGATCTATACCCATGCATAAGATAAATCAAATTGTGGTTTTTTAGGTAACCTAATGAACGTTAGCAATTAAATAGTCTCAGACTACATTTGGGAGACCCGGTAGCGCTCCTGAACCTGTTCCGGTACCGCATCGAAAGTAACTAAATGTACCATGCGACACATCACATCACGGCTTTTTTAATAACCTGAGGATCAGTTAACTAGAAAATAGGTTCATATCACATTAGAAACTACCGGTAGGGTTGCTTAACCAGCGTTTGGTGCTTCGCCGGAACTACGAAAGTAAATAAAATCAATGCAAGCGATAAATATGTGTAAGAGAACAAAATCTTGACAAACTAAACCCACATACAGACAGACGTCTCACTATACTCACCACGTTCTTGTTTCCAACGTTCAATAAAATATATCCTTAAATGTGCAGAAAAAACTTTATCGAAGACCGCAAAGTATTCTGTGATTGTGTAAAAGTCATATCTTAGCTTGTTAGTATCGTCTTGATATTGATCAGCCTCCAGTGTTAGTGAAGGTGTTCAAGCAGTAAACTGAGAAATCTGATATAATTCAGCTCTGCTTATACGTTTAAAATAACGTCGGACTATGTGCCATCAATAAATTTTGAGTCAATTCAATGATGGCTTTGATAAAATGCTTGCTTTTCTTAAGGACAAGGTATTTGGAGTACATTGCTCAAAATTTCTAGAGCACCGTTTTTAGAACCATTGAACGGATTTGGATTAAAATGCATCACGCTATTGACAACCACTGAACAATTAGCGTGATGCATTTTCATCCAAATCTGTTCAACGGTTCTAAAAAACGGTGCTCTAGAAATTTTCAGCTATGTACTCCAAATACCTTGTCCTGAAAAAAATATCAAGATTCAGGAACACTTGACTTACGTCAACGGAAAGATCATGAGAACATATACGACGAGAAAGGCACTATCACCACTAGGTGGATTAATTTGGGTTTTTTTTATTTCGTACTCGCATGAATAGACTTCGTTGTAACATAAATAATTATACACTGAACAATTGACCCATGTTTGCTTCTCAGTTCTGAATTACTATTGGCACATAATGAAACGGATCATCTAATAGCGTTGTCAATTTTTGGAAACTCATTAAATTATCCGCGAAATTTAATTAAAATTTCATATTAATTATGACATTATCATAACATCCTACCCAACGACACAGCGAAGGGCCGCTCGAGACTTCCAGATGCATCATCCATCCCCAACGCAATCCACTTCAGCAACAGTTGATAAAGAGCACGAAATTTGTCATCGCCCCTCTCCCTAAAACGATGCCCAGGTCGAACCTGGACTCAATATGCTGCTCCTCCTGAAAAGGATATAATAATATTCCTAGAAAATGTCACCATAATAGACCACCTCACGGCGAAATTCTATCTCTTTTGCTCCTTCAGAGAGTTTGAAAACAGCAGGACCAGTACCTGTCAAATTTGACAGGTGTTGGTCCTGTTGTTTTCTAATTTCCCGTAGGAGAGAAAGAGAGCGATTTCTTGATGACGTCACCGTGCAATGGGCAATAGTCTCCATCATCCCAACAAGCGCGCGCATTTCCGTTGGCTGCCATCGAAGCCTGAATAACGGCATCCACCCAACCAGCTGCGATGCGGCCATGTTTTTGAAGTCATCATCTATTTCAGGTCAAACATTTGATTTAGGCGTAGTTTACGAGTGATATTTTTTCTTTAACAAAAAAAGTTCATTACATCCCCAATTGCGGCCTAATTTGAACACGTTTTTATTTATTGTAACATATTTCAGCTAAGAGAATTATATTTTTTCATAACTCTTCTAGTATTTTCGAAAATTTTCTTTTTTGTTGTGGAAAATATTACGCGCTTTTCAAGTGTTGGTCCAGAAAAGATTACTGTTTACAAATTTTGCTGTCAAAATGGGGTTCAACGCACAATGGGGGTCAGAGATGTTGGCTCGCTTTTTTACTGTGGGGTAGTATTTGGATGACAAGTGGCTGCATCCACCGCAAAAACAACCCCGAGGTACACCACACTCGAAAGCTCGATTCCAACCAACGACGACGGGGCCGAATTTTAATTAATGATTTAATTAATTACGTATCGCCGCCGACATAATATCATCATCAACGAGAATGGGAGCATATTTTCGAATCCCGTGCCGAGCCGAGGACAAGGACGCTCCACCACCATACTACCAACAGGATAATTTATAACAACTTGGGAGGAGGCGACCATTATTATTTCGGCTGCTGTTGGTTGTTGCTGCGCGTCGACGCCAATTTATAATAAGCTTCCATGGTTGGGCGTCACATTTTATTACATAACCTAATAATAATGATGCCGCCGAGAATGAGCTTGATGAGGCTGCCATTTCCGCCATTTCAAATGGATAGTGGGTATGGTTTGGGGAAATGTGGCAAAGTCAATATTTAAATGTCGATTTGAAGTTTGTTTGAGAGCGGTTTGTTGAATAGGCTCTTTTATTTGACGTCTTTAATCAGCAAATTATTCGGAGCTTTCACAGTTCTTCTATGGAGATGATAGCTCCATGTTAGCAACTGTTGTTCAACCTTTGTAAGTAAATGCATACACGGAACTGAAAAGGCCTATCATTCACCGTCGGATGTTTCACTGTGAGGAGCTGTCAAGCAGTTGCACAGCTGTCAAAAGGTGATATCAAAAAATCTATTTGAAATTGATTTTAGGTGTTCAAATATAGTTTTAAAAATCCATGTGCTTCAGTAATAGGTGGCCTTTTGTACCAAATTTAAAAATCAACAAATTTTTAAAAATTTAAAAACCTAAATCAGATTGATGAACCAAAGTGCACGCACAGTTAGTGGGTACGAGAGAACGCTCCTGATAAGCGTAAAAATGGCAGTTCAATTGCTCCTCTGATATCTACGTCCCTACTTCCTATAGGTTCTATTGAAATTCATGCGCCTCATAATCATGAGACTAGATAGAGCTAGCAAATATTATACCACAGACAAACAGACGTATCACTCTGATGATTCTCATCATACACCGATTTAACGGTCTATTTAAAAATTTGATAGTTAGCGCTCGCATTGGTTTCTGGTCGAGTTTGACGTTTGCCCACTACCGCCACCTAGTTGATGGTTGGCCAAACTCAGTCCTTTCAGCATTGGGCGAACATGATACCGTGACTATGATTCGAATCTAAAAATATTCGAAGTGTTACGTCCGTTTGTCTGTGGTCAGGGATGGGAACACTCACTTTCAAAGAGTTACACTCACTTGCTATTTTCTCAGCTCAGAAGCGTGCAATCAAGAAACGATGTACAGTGACCCCACAATTTATGAATCGGAAAAAATGACCACAGTTTATGGATCACTCCATTTGATCAACATGGTGATTCATAAATAGTGTACAAAATTTAAGGTGATTCATCGGTATGGACGACTTTTGCCTTGTAGTTTTGTCTGAAATTTTACCGAATAGAGTAGAGGTCGCACACGAGTCCCAAAGTCGTGACAGAGCTGTGAAAGCGACTCTCCACGAGGTGAGTGTAATTTACATTCACCTCGTGAAGAGTTGCCTTTGTAGCTCCCTCACGACTTCGGTATGCGTGTGCGACTCCTACTCTATTCGGCAAAGTTTTAGACAAAACCACAAGGCAAAAGTCGTCCCCACATCGTTTTTTTACTGCACGCTTCTGAGCTGAGGAAATAGCAAGTGAGTGTAACTCTTTGCAAGTGAGTGTTCCCATCCTTGTCTGTGGTTATACGAACGATCCTGGAACTGGATCATAAAAGCCTCCGCCTAGTATGATATTAAGTAAAATGGGGTGGTGGGTGGTATAGTCGAAGAGCCGCGTCGCGAATTGAAAAGTTTCCTTTTCGCAATGAAATTATTCGCCAATGGAACGATGGAGTAAATATTTTTATAAGCAATAGTAGCAGGATAAGCGAGTCACGATTGGAGGGGGATTTTTTATTGAAGTTGGATAAATCGTGCTACACTTTGTATCGTTATCGTAAAATATTACGATGGCTTGTTTGAGGACAACTATAAATTTCGTTGAGTTGAAAAGTAAAAGATTCTTGAATGAACGTAAACTTTGCTTTGTGATTGAAGCAGTTTACTTTACATAGCACGAATACTTACACAAATCGTGGATGGAGTTGCAAAGATGAGCATATCCATTAGCCTGGTACACGGTTTATATGGGAAAATACAAAAAATGGAAAAACTCAAGCTCCCGTATACTTTTCGAGTTCCACTTTGGTCCCATATCAACTGTGCAAAATTCAGATCGATCGGAAAAACTATATTTTAACGCTTGCCATTTTTAGTTTTTCATACGATTTACTATGGGGAAATTTTACTTCTGCAAAGAAAAATCCATAGATCCTTAAAAATAAGTCGATGAATGATTTCTGTAGAAAACGTCACTAGGAATCAGACCTCCGAAGACAGCAAACCGATGCGTCGCTCGTGGAAAAAGTTATGAGGCCTCACCCGATCGATAAAATAACGAGATTTTATTATTTATTGTTATTCCTTACATGTTAAACAGCGTTTGCATGCCATTCGGTTTTCTGTCAATAACTTTTTTCACATGCCTTGGATCGCTTTGCGGTCTTCGGAGGGTTGGTTCCTCGTAAAATTTCCAACAGAACTAATTCATCGATTTATTTTTGGGAGTAAAGGGGCAACCTGTGGCGATTTTTCCTTGAAAAAGTGATTTTCCCCATACTAAATCGTATGGAAACTTAAAATGGCTGGCGCTAAAGTATAGTTTCTCCGATCGATCTGAAATTTTGCACAGTTGATATGGGGCCAAAATGGAACTTAAAAAGTGTACAGGAGTAAAATGTCTTTTTGTGTCCCACGCTAATATCCATTGCTATTGCAGATTTCGATACTATCTACAATAACATGAACCCACTCATCTCCACACACCTGGCTAAGTCCTTGCAATAATTTAATAAATCTTATCATCAACTTAGAAAGCGTCCAGAACTGAAACGGCAACCAATAGATGATAGGATGATGAAAATAGCGAATAAAGAAATATAGTAATACAGAATATAGTTTTGAAAAAATAATCGGAAATATCTATCCAAGTTTTATTCGGACAATCCCACTCGACGGCGATTATGCTGGTCAAACTTATCGCAGTTTTTTTTTTACCCTTATTCGAAAACTTATTGAATTTTCTATCAAATCTCATCTTTGAATCGATTGGTTGAGTTAAATAACTCAGTTTTCTAGAGCAAATTGCTCAAAAGTAGTGTGTTTAGTTTGTTTTTGTCAATTATCTTTGGAAAATATGTAATAAATTAAAATTATTTCTTAAGCAAAGTTGTGGCCCCTGTTTCACTCTACAATTCGTTAATCGACACCAAATTTCTAGCTCTTATCGTTTTCTTGCAATTCCGATTAAAATTTGCGGCACAGTGCGCAAAAAAGTGCTTTCCTTGACAGTGCAAATTTATGATCTGAAATTCGATGTTTGAATCGAAATTGCAAGAAAACGATAAGAGATAGAAGTTTGATGTCAAAGAACGAATTGTAGAGCGAAACAGAAGCCACAACTTTGCCTAAGAAAGAATTTTAAATTATTACGCATTTTTTTTAAAGATAGTTGACAAAAACAAACTAAAACACACTAATTTTGAGCTATTTTCTCTAGAAAACATAGTTATTTAACTGAACCAATCGATTCAAAGATGCCATTTGATAGAAAATTCAATAATCTTTCGAATAAGGGTAAAAAAAGCTGCGATAAGTTTGACCATTTTCAAGTTATAACCACTTTAGGTAATAATAGTCAAAAACATGGAAAGTTCAATAACTACGCAACGGTTGAGATTATCATATGCGTAGAACAATCTTTTTCATCATTTATGGTCCTCTATCACCCTTCAAAAAGTTTGCACTCAGGAACCTAACACCCTGTATATGAGCATGAGCATAAGCATAGCTGACCGTACAATTCGTAGTTGCTACTCCATGATTGACCAGAACAATTGAAATTATACAGAAACCAACAAACAGAGTTTGGGAGTAGCTTACCGTTTTCAATGTGCATTGAGACCGTGTGTTAAATATATGATTTTAAGATTTTGAATTTGTGCTAATTTTGTTTGGATACTGCCACGTCTCTTAGTTAGGTTAATAGGTGTTGGGTCTGTAGGGTTAATTAATTTAAAATAAAATAATATTGCATGTTTGCTAGTAGGATTTGTCATTTTAAAATTTAAATATGTATGTATGTTAAAACATTTCAAAGGTATAGAGTGGGGACAAGTGGAGGACATGTTGTAAACTCAGAGTGGGTACAGCTACACATATCCTAGTGGGCGTAGAAGTACACAAAAGGGATACATAGCGGCAATAACCGTCTCAATAAAGATAGAGGCGCAAAGAAAATCCGCCATCCGTCAGAAATTATCTGGCGTTCGTGTGCTTCGGATCGATAATTAAAAATTAAAAAATGTCCTAGTGCAACATAAGTGAGTGGTTAAAACGATTTGGGAGAAGATAGGGTAACGGTCGAATTTTAGACCCCTAGAGGACATTAGTTTGAATTTAAGTCAAAAACATACATATTCAGAGGGTGTTACACACTATGATGATGCTCGTATGATCGTTAAAGCCTCCACTGTCCGTTAAAAATGCCCACAAGGTCATTTCTGGCTGAAAATTTGATGAAAATACCTTATTTTTGAAGCACCAGTTTTCACTGTTTTGGACACCCCAATGTATTTTGGACCCTCTTAGATATGTATTTTGGACACCCGGTGTTTAAACCCGTTTGAAACTATTTTCTGCCAATCTGCCACTTGAATATGCTGGATCACATCCTAATTACTTGATTGACAAAGGCTGATTAGACGAACTTTGCGAATTTAATGCGCTAGAATGATAAACGTTTTTGTTTACATCTGCAAGTTTCCTCAGCACCGCAATCTCCTTTTGTAAACATGGTACGACACTGACACGGATAACGAGATTGATAAAAATGAATTTCATGGCAAATAATGCTATTTCCAGTGCGGAAATGATTGCTGCCCGTGCAGAGCAATCTAATTTAGCGAATGATTCTGAAAATTTTCTCCATTTATTCATTAAATCTGTGAAATTTGTGATAATACGACTCAGGGGGTCCAAAATATATGGGGGTCCAAATTATATTGGTTACCCTACTTACGGTACATCCGTGTGGAGCTTGGAATTATTGTGAACAAGCGGGTGCCCCCAGGAAGTAACTTCTGTTTACACTTTAACGTTCGCGAAGTAGTGGCGCGACGACAGTTTTGCGCGCCTACTAGATTGCTTGATGTGCATTTGGCAGACCATGTGCTACTCGCGTGCATTGGAAGTCTAGTCGAATCACAATGCAGATTCAGTACCACACAATCCGTACATCACCGCCATATAGAACGTCAACCTAGAGTTGGTCAAGCACACGAGTCGACCTAGTGGTCCCTTGTTGGCCACTACGCCTAAAACGTAAAAGACCACAATACGCTCTGCAGTTGCGTATTAGAGCTGTTCCTCGGGCCCTAAGATGCCCTAACCGTTAAGGAGGACCGCTCTCGTCAGAGTGATCACTCCGGCCTTGACCTGGGCTCTGTCGACCTACGACAAGGAGGGAAGTGGATCTTCTGACACGATCCACCAGCCATTTTCCGACCACCATTCCACCACCCCAAGCCGTAAATCCGCTGTCGGACAGTTGTTATCCAGGCATTTCCCAAGAGACTCCTTTCTTCACACATTCCTTCAAGAATTTCTTCAGGAATTATCCCAGGAACTCCCTCATGAATGTATCCAGAAATTTCATCAACATATCTACAGCAACTTCTCCAGAAATTTCTCTAGGAAATCCTCAGAAATTTCCACTGGAATTCCTCCTGGAATTTCTCCAGGGATTGATCTAGGGATTCCCCTTGGGATTTCGCCTACGATTCTTCCAGGGTTTCCAATAGACATTCTTCCAGAATTGCTTCAGGGTTCCGCTAGGAATGCATCCAGGAATTCGTCTAAAAATTCCTCCAAGGGTTCTTCCAGAGATTCCTACAGGAATTGCTCCAGAGAGTCCTCCAAGAACATCTCCACGAATTTCTCCAAGGATTTCTTTAGGATTTCCCCCAAGGATTCCTCCAGGAATCCCTCCAGAAATTACTTCAAGGATTCCACCAGCAATTTCTTTAGCAATTTCTTCCGAAATTTCTCCTGGAATTCCTTCCAGAAATCTTCAAGGGATTCCTCCAGGAATTCCTCCTGAAATTAACCCACGGATTCCTTCAGGAATTGCACCAGGAGTTCTCCCAGAAATTTTGACAGGGATTCCGCCAGGAATTTGTCCAGAAGTTCCTGGAGGAATTGCTTCTGGGATTCCTCCATACTATTCATGGATTTCTCAAAGAATTCCTTCAGAAATCCCTCCAGGAAGTCGCTCAGAAATTCTTCTGGGAATGCTTTGAAGAATTCCTCACGAGATTTCTTCCGAAATTTCTCCAGGGATTTCTCCCACAATTCCTCTAGGGATTCCTCCAGGATTTCCTCCAGTAATTCCTCTAGGATTTCCTCCAGGGATTGTTCCAGGAATTTCTCCAAGGATTTCTTCAGGAATTCTTCCAGTTATACTTTCAGAAATTCCTTCAGCGTTTTCTCCAGGCATTCCTGCAGGAATTCTTACATGAATTTCTCCAGGAAATGCTCCAGAGGTTCATCTAGGAATTCCTTTCAAATCATTCCTCAACTCAATGTGATTTGACCAATACTAAAGGTGAATGATGTTAAGATATGTTTTTTTTTCTGTTCGGATGAGCCACTGCGACCAGTAGATCTTTTGTAGCAATACCCGTATCCTTAGTATTTAGTGCATGTCGTACTACTCCATTGTCATTGAGAGGCAATGGAGCATCGATTTCTGTACAGATCTTGTTTTGTTACCTCAGAGGTTCGAGAAATCGAATGTGATGAAAAAGTACCGTTTTCACAGGGAAATAAATCCCAGCGAAAGTGCGCCCTTATTCACACATAATCGATTCTATTTCTGAGAAAAACAAAACGGTAGAACTGATATTTGTCCATGCATCGGAACTCTGGCTTCATCCGTGTCTCGCTTCTAGTTTAGTCCCAGGACAACATTGAAAAACCCGGGGCTTTAGGCTAGTTGCAAAACGCTGTTAAATTAGAGAATGCGTTCGGTAATAAGAATTCACGTGAGTTCTTGTATCACCAGTACTTATCAGTCCTTAGTAGGTTATTACGCAATTAGATACGCAAAGCATGTTTGTTTTTCTTACATCAAGTGTAGTCTCGGCGAGGACAAACCGAGTCTTTAACTATCCGTAAGGCAAAATAAATGCAATTTTAGAAACTGTCACTAGTAACAAGGGCTTTGTACCATGAATCCTTATTACCAGAACGCATTACCCTAGCTTAACAAGCTGGATGTCACCAGGGTTCAGTTTGGTAGATCTTACTCCGTAACGCAACCCAAAAGGGAGATCTACCCACGTTACGGGCTCCGTTAAAGATCGAGCATGTTTTAAACCCCCTCAACCATTCATCCCTCAGCACGGGTCGCCTGACACCTTGGATTGGGGTTCCCTGTTTGGTGGACTTTTACCCCCGGAACAGGGGGTCCGTAGTGCTATTCTAAGCCGGCAACTACACGGGCGTTAAGATATGTTTACATAAAACATTATTCTAGAAGCTAGGCCCCCATACCCATGGAAAATCTTTTGATTTCCCAATGAAAACTTGCAATTTCCGTTTTTTTCGTGCTTTTTTTTATCTGTATTAACGAGCTTTTTAACCCTAGGCTAGTTCATCTCGGGACTCACGCTTCACTTCCCTTCCGAAGGAAGAACCCACATTTTGTGAGTATGTCGTGAGTGAAATTCGATCCCAGGTCCTCGGCGTGATAGTCAAGTGTTCTAACCATCACACCAGGTCCACTCCTTTTTTCGTGCTTGCAATTAAGGTTTTCTGGTTATTTTATTACCAGCCAAGTAGATTGAGACACACATGGAGTTGATTTCTACGCTTTCCATATTAGGGGTCATTCAAATATGACGACCATCACTTAGCGGGGAGACACTCCATGTATTGAGCATACGAAAAAAGCGGGACAGCCCAACTAACAATCACTCATTTAACAAGCACCTTTACGACGAATTGGTTGAGCATGATGGTGAATAACATTTGGATAATTTTCAGGCACAACATTTGTTCGGGTTTTGTTCACACAAATTTGGAGAAACTATTGTAATAATATCAGTTTATTGAACAACTCTATAAAATGAACATCCCTATTCTATGCAATAAATCTAACACACACACCCTCACCATGCATTGCTGTAGGGACACTTATTGTTAAGCTAGGTAGGACTGCGTCACTCACCACCCCAGTTCATTGTGCGCTATCAACCTGTATGGACGTTAATAAAATATCTGAAAAACCAAACTTAAAACAACTATAAGGCATAGTGTTATGTACCAACTGAACTGTTTGTTGTTAAATCGTTTTACAACTACAGTAAGGACCCGATTTTGTCAGCCCCTGGTAGCATTTTGGGCTGACAAAATCGGGTACCTGACAAAATCGGGACATTTTTTAAAATTATTTTTTTATTCATGAAAAGTTGTTCTGAGCACGTCAGAGACGGAGATAGGTGTGGAGGGTCTGCTTTGGGTTCATTCAAGTATGACGTAACGCCAATGAGAGGGGGGGGGGGGGGGGTCCAGCACTGTGTTACGCTTCATACAACATTTTATAATTTCTCTTCAGAAATAGTTACGCGGTGGAGGGATAGCGGATAGGGCCTAAAATTTCCAAATTTTGCGTTACGTAATATTTGAACGAACCTTTTGTGGTAAAAAAATCTAAAGGGTGTTAAAGCACAGAAAAAATGGTATTTAGCAAAGTTAACATTCAGTGCTTTTTTACAGCAGAACTATTAAATCTTTAATTTCTTTTCTTTCTTGTCATAACATCCCTACTGGAACACAGCCTTCTCTTAGCTTATAGCAATTGTGGTCTATAGAAGACAGTTGACACTGGTTAGCGCAGTTTAAATCATAGTTTAAACTTTAGCTGTCAACGAATGAAAATGAACCAACATCTGATTGACAATTATGGACATTCAAACTGTCCGAAATGGCTACGTTTCCGCTTCCTTTCCACTTTAATTTCCAAAGATTAGGTTCTTTAAAATCTTTAAAGAAATTGTTATGTCGTAAGGAAAACACGTCTTATTCTTCGATTCGTAATCCAACAAATGTGACATATATTCTCAGCCTACTATGATGTACAATAATTCTAATTGACTCAACATAAGCGCATGTGACGTATAGACGTCACCGATTCTACATTTCCTCCTTTTCTTACAAGTTTTTGAATATGGTTATTACAATTATTTTAGATTTCCAATTCAAAAGGATTTCCAGTAATACGATCAACATGAGCATCTCCTGATAATTTGTTGATTTTTTTCTCGTGACGATTCGTATCCTAATTTTCAATACCTGAAATAAACATAAATTAATTAGGTTTATGTACAATTATGTAACTGAAAGATACTCCTGCAAGCTGAACTTGAATGTGTTGGTTACTCCATTTTTTATGTCTTTGTCCATCCGTTGTTTTAATCCTGAGGCCCGCCACTTTTGTTCGTCTGCTAGTATTACTTACACCATGTGTTCGCCATTATTTAGATAGTTGTTGTACCTTCACCTCTTAGTATCCTTTGAATGATCAAAATGTTCTGTTCCTCTAGTTTTTCGGTTTTTATTTCGAACATCCAGTTGTAAGCCATTTACTAAGTTATTTCCCTTTCGTGAGATTAGTATATGACATTTCTTATTTAAATTAAACTATATAAAGTTCAACGAAACACCAGTTTCGTTACGGGAGTACTACCCTCTTTTCCTGGATTTTTTTTATGTGTTTGTATACCGACGATGCTTATTTTAATTCTAGTTAGCAATTTAAAAATGACACAAATCCGACAGTTTATGTCAGTTTTTTTTCAGTTTTCGTTCATGTACGAATTCCAACATCATTAGATATGAATACTGTAGAATGTATACTTCAATAGACCGCTGCATTTTATTATTTCATTCACATTCCATTTGAAATGAAGTGTAACTATTTCTTAAAAAAATCAGGTTGAATAAAAAAATTGACAGCTGTGTAGGTAGACAACTATTTTAAAAACTCAATTCTGATTTCATGAAGATATAAAAACAATTTTATGTAACAAACATTGCTATATCACCTTTTACCGAAAATAGCAGTGAAATCATATCAACAACATACATTTCTAGAATACCTTCTCAAAACGCTAATAAGTTCAAGCGGTGATGGTCAACCGAAATATTCTGTTCCATTTTTTTTAGATTTAGCTCAATTATTTTAAAGTTGATTAATAATACGTTCTTTTTGTGCTTTTTTTTAAAACAAAAGTAGATGAATGCATTTTAGATAATTTTTAACTGTTACATAAACATAACTGAAGCAAACAATATGCAGCAAAAATTTATCTTGTTAACTTCCCTCAATCCATTAAAGTCGTTTTTTTTACATGCATCTAAATATAACTGTATCAACCAGAATACATTACTTGTTTACTTAATATTATATGCAAATTCACACCCTTTGTTACATTCTCTATTCAACATGTATACATTTTTATCAAGATACAAAAACAGTAACATAATTCCATATCGGCTCATATGTATCTCTTTGTGTTATTTATGCATTTACCCATAATCATCATTTCAAAATTCCATAGCCTGAGATAGCCATAGTATCATTGTTATTATTAATCGAAACATTGTAAACATTAAATGTAATACACAAGGTATACTTCAAATGTACTTAAAGCTAAACATATCTGGTTAGTACAAATCTTACCTTTTTATAATTGTGGCTAATCTATAACATTTCCAAACTAACAAAATTAAGCCGAGACACACTGAAGCTGCAGTACTAATGCTTTACTCTTTTATGTTATTATATTTGCGATACTCCATCACAATGTCAACAGTTATTTTACTGAACAGATCGAATGTATTATGCTAACTCCAAGGAAAAATGGCACCTTCGATTGACGTTAGTACCGTAGGTAGGTACTTTCAAATTGTGCGCATTATTGTAATATTGTAGCAATAGTTCGCTAAAACTGGACACAATTTTGCAGATCATATTTATAGAAGTTCAATTCAGCATGAAGCAGTTACTTATGCAGTAGCCACACCATCGATATACTATAGCCATAACACAAAGCTGTTATTTTTCTTCAAGTTACGTTACTAGAGCTCAAACTAGCTGACAAGGTACACAGTTGCCTTTCTTAACATTTGCACACTGTTGCAGTACTACCGCCGCAAATTGATGAGACAGCACAGTTATCTCTCCAAATACTGTCTAACTGTTTCTGATATGGCACACAGTTGCCTTTCCAAATATTTGCACACAATTGCAATTCCACGGCACACAGTTGCCTTTACAAATATCTGCACACAGTTGTAATTCCACAGCACACAATTGCTATTATGGCACACAGTTGCCTTCCTAAATATTTGCACACAGTTGCAATTCCATGGCACACAGTTGCCTTCCTAAATATTTGCACACAGTTGCCTTCCTAAATATTTGCACACAGTTGCCTTCCTAAATATTTGCACACAGTTGCAATTCCTCAGCACACAATTTCTGTTATGGCACACAGTTGCCTTTCCAAATATTTGTACACAGTTGCAATTAAACGGCACACAGTTGCCTTCCTGAATATTTGCACACAGTTGCGATTCCACAGCACACAATTGCTGTTATGGGACACAGTTGCCTCTCTAAATATTTGCACACAGTTGCAATTCCATGGCACACAGTTGCCTTCCTAAATATTTGCACACAGTTGCAATTCCACAGCACACAATTTCTGTTATGGCACACAGTTGCCTTTCCAAATATTTGCACACAGTTGTAATTAAACGGCACACAGTTGCCTTCCTGAATATTTGCACACAGTTGCGATTCCACAGCACACAATTGCTGTTATGGCACACAGTTGCCTCTCTAAATATTTGCACACAGTTGCAATTCCATGGCACACAGTTGCCTTTCCAAATATCTGCACATAGTTGCAATTCCACAGCACACAATTGCTGTTATGGCACACAGTTGCCTTTCTAAATATTTGTATGTAGTTGCAATTCCACAGCTCACAATTGCTGTTACGACACTCATTTACGTTCTCAAATATTTATACACCGTTGCATTTCCACATTTTTTTCACAGGCAATACATTTGAAAAACGAAAGTGCAGCTAACATTACACTTTCAATAATATATAATCATTGGTTTAACACTTGAGAGCCATATTCTTCGTATTCTTTCTGGCTCTCCGTTTCCACTGATATTTGGCCTGTCTGTTTTCACTGTTCTCAGAGCATTTCCACAGGCACCAATTGTCTACCTATGCCTGCCATTGCATGATTTTGTGTATTGTGTGACAAGCACAATGATACACCATTCCAAAAAACCGTGAACTTTTCCAACTGACTCTTTAGTTCGAACTCTCAGATTTATAGACAATTGTTTGTACACTATAACAATCTTACACTTCCTATCACATGTATAGCAATGAGTGTTACCCGTGGTGTTACCCATAAAGCTCACATGTCTCCGCCATGCAGGACGGTGAATAGTTAGCAATGTTATGCTCTTAAAATTCAAATTCACAACAACGGTTCCAGCCCGTTGGACGAAAATCAATGTTATACTTATGACACGCATATAATTTCTGTATTACAGTTGAATCACATATTTTTGTATATTCGCCGACATTTCGGTACAAATTTTAAATTAGGAAAAACACCATGCCTGTTTATCGTATTACACACTTATACACAAGTACTATATAACAACATATTCCAAGTAATTTATTTCTTATATGGCCTACAAAACTGCTGCTAATATTTTATTTATTTTTACAATATTCAAGCACTAACCCTTGCCACCTCAGCAACGTACAATTTCAATTTTGGTAGGTTGGCTGTTTTTAAAATATCAATAGTCCATCCAGGTATTCTCAGACAATGATTACCAATTGCTTCAAAATGTTGCTTTTGCTATGTTTATTAGCTCCGCCATAAATATATGCTATGAATACTTAATTGTATTCTTATGAACATAACCAGTGACAGTTCAGTGTTACCAAAACACGTTTATGCTTTGTGATCGAAAAGATAAATGATTCATACGCAATAAATACAAACTAATTGTGAATGTAAAAGCTCTAGTCACAATTTCTTTATCGTAGCCTCGTTTGACCATCATCTTGTTTTCCATGATCTGCAAGTCCATCAAAAGTTTCTATACAACAATTGTCAAATGCAAATGGTTTTGATAAACCAAACATTCAACGCTCAATGAACTTCCAATTTTAGTCAATATTCATAAAGCTGATAACTTTCAGCTTGTTCAGTATGATGACCGTATTGCAATTTTGTAACGTAAAGCTACTGCACTCCGTCCACTTTCGGTGCACAAACGCCATTTTAAATGGTACACATAATTCGTCAGCGTCGCTGACGCTTTTTTTAATACCCCATGCAACAAAGGCGCTGCTGCATCCATTTACAAAACCACTCCACAAATCTTCCCACGGAATGGCTAACGGTCCTTGCATAGATGTACTGGACACACAATGGTAATGATTGAATCATAATCACCTACCTCCAATCAACAAACATCAACTGTTCATCACAGGCCCAACGTTGCTATGACGATGATGGGTTTAGAACGCACTCTTTCTGCGACAGACACATGCCTGTACCTACCTCTACTTGTCCATATATTCAAATTGAAAATTATTGCACTTCAGATCAGAAACATAATCACAACAACATCACTTTAAAAGATTTCCACATAATCAGCACTTCAATTATCTCATTTTAACTACACAATTTATCCGTCGTCGCCAAATGTTATGTCGTAAGGAAAACACGTCTTATTCTTCGATTCGTAATCCAACAAATGTGACATATATTCTCAGCCTACTATGATGTACAATAATTCTAATTGACTCAACATAAGCGCATGTGACGTATAGACGTCACCGATTCTACAGAAATGTTCGGGGAAATTTTTAGAGAAACTACCCGAGGATATACGGAACGTAACCCTCAAGACATTCCGGAAGGGATCCCGTCAGTAGTTTCTGCAAAAACCTTTACAGGAGCTCCGGATAAATCCCTAAAGTAATTTCTGAAAGAATCCTTACTACAATCTCCGTAGAAATCTCTAGAGGTATTTCGTTAGCATTTTCTGAAAAATCATTGCAATCTTTGAAGAAATCTCCTTGAGAAATCCATGGAGGAATTCCTGCAAAAAGGTACTGGGGAAATATCAGGAGCAGTTTAAGAAGAAACCATATCAGAAGTGAATTGCAGAAGAATTTCCAACATAATTTTCAAAAGGAATTTCAGAAGCAATTCCAATGGATTTTCGTAATGAAATACCAAGAGGTTACCCAGGAAAAATCTCAAGCGGGACCTCCGGGAAATCCATAGAGGGCAAATTGTCCAATTGGTAAATCTAATAGAGGAATCATAGTGAAAACTCTAGAGGAATTCTTGTAAGAGTAATTGAAAGCATTAATAGAGGAACATTTTACCAAATTCTTAGAAGGATCCCTGAAGGAACCCTAAGAGGAATTCTTGAAAAAATACCTAGGAAATTCGCTAGATTTATTCATCACTAGGTTGGCTCCAGGGACACGTTCTCTTCCATTTGGAAAATTTGTGTCTTCCGTAGATTTATTCATGGACTAATGCACGCAGTAATTCATACAGGAATTATTTCAGAAGTATCTACAGAATACTCTGAATACAATACATCACTAGTGAAGAATTTCTGAAGGAATCTCAACAGGAGTTTGTCAATCTGGGGGTATCATAGGAAGAATGCATGAACAATTCTTAGGGAAATATCTGAAAAGGTTCTTATAGACATTTCCAGAAAATTTCTTGGAGGAACTCCAGCAGAAGTTCCTGGACTATCCAAACAGATATGAATGGAGAAATGTCAGCAGGATGTCTTGAAAGAATCGCTAGGAAAATCCCTGGATAAATCCACGTAGCAAATGTTGGAGGAATTCTTGGTGAAATCCTTGGAGAAACCCCTAGATACATAGCTGTAGGAGGAGTTCATGTAGACAATTTTTGAAAAAAAAAATCTGTAAGAATATCAGCAAAACTTTTGGAGGAATCCTAGCAGGAGTTCCAGAACAAGTCTCAAGAAAAGCTTCTGGAGAAATCACAGGAGGAATGCCTGAAAAAATCTTAAAGAGACACACCTTTCCAAATTCCCGGAAGAATTCTTTTAAAAACTTCCGGCGGAATTCTTTGAGAAATACCAGCAAAAATTGTTACAAGAAACCACGCAAAAGTTCTTGAAGGAATCGCAGCAAGAATTTTTTGGGGAATCCCATCTCGAATTCCTTAAGAATTTCTAATGAGTACAATTCTGACAGCAATTTTTGAAGGGAATCTACAATACAAATCTCATAATAAATCTAGACCAACATGTAAAAACCCGATTTAATCCACCTATGGTGAACAGAACCCTTCTTACACTTATTAAAAATATTGTTGTATTATGCGTATTTGGCAAATTTATTTTGTGTGATTGATCAAAAGTTCTAGAAAATATTGTGGATTTGACATCTAGTGAATTGATTCCCAAAATAGCATCAGAAAATGGACTTAATGCCAGACACCTCCTAAAATCTTATATGGAATGTTAAAAAATAGCTTTCATATTCTGGAATATTGTATCTTTTGTTAACTGCCAAATAATCTTGAATCGATTAACAAATGGATAAGAAAATCAGCGAGATGCACTTTGTCTAATTTCTCTTAATCAGTCGAATAAATAAGCTCCAAAGTACTTGGTATTCATGGTTATGGTGTAAAAAGGACAAAAATGATATATCTACTAAGTTAATCTATTTCGGCATTAACTAGTTATTTTGGCTGTCCGGTTCTTGCATTTTTTCCACAATGTATAAATTCAAAGCTTTCATTTAACATATTGTTAGTTTTCATAAAATTCCTGTGTATTTGTAATTTGTTAATTATAATTTTGTTGAAAACAATAACCTGCTAGAATACACTTTGTATGAGATCAGCAGAATTTATTGAAAAATAATTTCCCATAGATTGGTGAAAAACTAATGCAAGATAACAAGTGAATATAATAATAAAAAAGAATTTATTGAAATACTCTTCGTAAGATATCTCAGTAATCAAATGTCGAATCGAAATAAGATTTCAGGGCCTTATACAAGGATATTGTAGCTTTCATTTGGTGCTTAGAGAACCCAAATCGGTTGACAGATGGCTGAGATATTTATTATGGTACCCTTGGTCCAAAATCTCTCAAAAAGTTAACCTGTATTACTCCCAAGTACTCTTTGAAAGATATCTCGGTAATCAAATGTCCAATCCCAATGAAATTGTATGGGGTTCTACTAGAATGTTGTAGCTTTCATTTGGTGCCAGGATAACCGAAATAGGTTGACAGACGGCTAAGATATTTATTATTATACAATTGGTCAAAAATCTCAAAAAGTTTTGTTGTATAAATCCTAAGTACTCTTCGAAAGATATCTCTGTAACCAAATGCCCAATCGAAATAAAATTTCTGGGTGATCTACTAGGACGCTATAGCTTTCATTTGGTGCCAAGAGAACTTAAATCGATTGACAAACGGCCGAAATATTTATTATGATACACTTGGTCAAAAATCTTAAAAAGTTTAGAAGTATGACTCATAAGTACTCTTCGAGAGATATCTCGGTAACCAAACGTCCAATCGAAAAAAAAAATCAATAGCGTTCTACTAGGATGTAGTAGCTTTCATTTGCTTCCAAGAGAACTTAAATCGGTTGACAGACGGCTGAGAAACGTGCGTGACTTTTTTTTGTAACGCACATACACACACACATACACACATACACACACACACACATACAGACATTTGCTCAGTTCGTCGAGCTGAGTTCATTGGTATATGAGACTCGGCCCTCCGGGCCTCGGATCGAAAGTCGGTTTTTCGAGCGATATTTATACCCTTCTTATGGGTGTAAGAAGGGTAAAAAAGGCTTTTCCTACATACATTCCGTGATATTTTTGCTACTGTTTATTAAGCTCAAATATAACAAAGAGATAGTAGCTTTTATGTATTTGATGCAATTGCATTTTTATGTATAACTAACTTGTGTAACCAAATATGATCATAAAAAATCTGTTGACAAACGGCTGAGAAATGTATTATGATACATTTTATCAAAAATCTCTCAAAAGCGTAAATTTCATTACTCCTTAGTACTCGTGGAAAAATATCTCGGAAACAAAATGTCCAAACGGCATAAAATTTAATAGCATACTACTTGGATGCTGTAGCTTTCATTTGATGCTGAGAGAACTCAAATCGATTGACACACGGCTGATTCATTTATTATGAAGCATTTTGTCAAAGACCTCTTAAAAAGTTAAGTTGTATTACTCCAAAGTACTCCCCGAAAGATATCTCGGTTACAAAATGTCCAATCGGAATGAAATTCAAAAGCGTTCTTCTAGGGTGCAGTAGCTTTCGTTTCGAGCCTTAAGAACCCGATTCGGTTGATAGACGGCTGAGAAATTTATGGTGATACACTTTGTCAAAAATATCTAAAATAATTAAGTTGTACTACTCCCTAGCACTCTTTGAAAGATATCGCGGTAACCGAACGTCCAATCAAAAAAAAAATCAATAGCGTTCTACTAGGATGTAGTAGCTTTCGTTTGGGGCCTTAAGAACCCAAATCGGTTGATAGACGGCTGAGAAATTTATGGTGATACACTTTGTCAAAAATATCTAAAATAATTAAGTTGTACTACTCCCTAGCACTCTTTGAAAGATATCTCGGTAACCGAACGTCCAATCAAAATAAAATTCAATAGCGTTCTACTAGGATGTAGTAGCTTTCATTTGCTTCCAAGAGAACTCAAATCGGTCAACAAACGGCTGAGAACCGTGAGTGACATTTTTTTGTAACATACATACACACACACATACACACACACATACACACACACGCACATACAGACATTTGCTCAATTCGTCGAGCTGAGTTGATTGGTATATGTGACTCGGCCCTGCGGGCCTCGGATCGAAAGTCGGTTTTCCAAGCGGTATTTATACCCTTCTTATGGGTGTAAGAAGGGTAAAAAGGGCGGAACAACCATTGAATGTCTCAACTTCTTCCACTCCGTCTAGGTGTATTTCAATTTATTTATGCAAACTTATCCCGTTATCAGATAGAGGGGAGTCTGCTCTATCTGTTACTGGTCAGAGATTACATGAAAAATGGGTCATGTGCTCAGAAGGAAGGGAGAAGCAAAACTTTGAAATGGTTGTTGCGCCAAATGTTAGTCTATCTGGATCAATCTCAACAAGTAAACCTAGAGGAATCCCAGAGATGCCGGAAAGAAGTAAATGGATTGACTTGTAATCACAACAACAGGCAGCGTTTATAGTTTGTTCTGTTCCTGAAGAAATTTAGAAGAATAGTCTTTAAGCCTATATAGCCGATGTGGTAAGCGCACGTGCAATCACCAAAACCATGCTAAGGGTGAGGAGTTTTATTCCCGGTTAGCTCAGAATCCATTTCACAATCGACATTTACTTAACTACCTTGTGTATAAAATATCTTCATGACTACCACACGATATACAGGGTGTTTGGTTCCGGGTTTTGGATATTTTCAGGGCTGATAGGTCTTGATGAGAGATGAAAAAGTTCCCATGGAACATAGGGTCGGAAATCACTGCTAAGTGAGTTAATCACATTTTAAGTTTTTAATTTTTGGTTATCTTTGAAGTCCTATATCTACTAAACTATCAATCGTACAAACTTAATCAGCGCACGAATTGAAAGCTAATTACTTCTAGTTTCTTAGTCTCTTGGACGTAAACTTTGTAAAAATAGTTTAAAAGGCCTTAAATTGAAAAATAATACAAAATTGGTCGAAAAAATCGACTCTTTTTTGGACATTTTTGATGATTTAAGTATGAAAATAAAGCTTTTGTTAAAAAAGTTCTTCTACAAAACATGCACGAACTTGTTCCCTAAAAATGTTTCTTTGACACCAAAACTCTATCTTTTGTAGTTAAGCCAAAAAATGTTTTTGAAAATAACGTTCCAAATTGCATTAACTTCATGCCAAAACAATGGTCATCACCCTATCCGTCGTGCGTTCGTGTGCTGTTGCTCCACGGCATGCGGACGACTACTGCTGCTGGCTTGGCTGCTGGTGATGTCATCGCATACAGAAAACGAGCTCGCTCTTTGTCGCGTCACATCTCCGTCTGTGGAATCACTCGAGGCGGAGTTTGGATTTGCGCATACTAAGTGCGACGTGCAGTTAACTTGTTTTTCGACGGAGCGAAAGCAAAGCGTCGACGAAAGTGTATTTACAAGAGCAACCATTTAAATCCTTCGCACTCGTAGCTCTGCTGCGGTGCTGTTCAGTTGGGGGGTCTGTGCGTGCGGCAATTTAGAGCATGCACTTATTTGATGCATTTCATTTTTTTTGTATGATGTGCAAGGAAAATGATTCTTCTTATTTCTTGCATAACATTCCCACTGGGACAGAGCCTGTTTCTCAGCTCAGTTGTAAAACATACAGCAATAAATTTCTTTGAAACCAATCATGGGGGATCCTTGGGAAATGATACCTTTGAGGAATCTAATCAATAAGTTGGACATTTTAGGAGAAGTTGGGTTTTCTTAAAGGACATTGCGGATTTTTAGGCGATATTGGGAAGGGGAAAAGGGAACTTAGGAATCATGGCGATCCTTGAGAAATTATACCTTTGGGGAATCTAATCAACAAGTTGGACATTTTAGGAGAAGTTGGGGATTCTTAAGGGACATTAGGGATTTTTAGGAGATATTGGGGATTTTTAAGGAACATTGGGGATTTTTGGGGCGGGTTAAGGAAACTTAGGAATCATGGGGGTCCTTGGGAAATGATACCTTTGGGGAATCTAATCAACAAGTTGGACATTTTAGGAGAAGTTGGGGTTTCTTCAAGGACATTGGGGATTTTTAGGCGATATTGGGACGGGGAAAAGGGAACTTAGGAATCATGGCGATCCTTGAGAAATGATACCTTCGGGGAATCTAATCAACAAATTGGACATTTTAGGAGAAGTTGGGGTTTCTTAAAGGACATTGGGGATTTTTAGGCGATATTGGGAAGGGGAAAAGGGAACTTAGGAATCGTGGTGATCCTTGAGAAATGATACCTTTGGGGAATCTAATCAACAAGTTGGACATTTTAGGAGATATTGGGGATTTTTAAGGAACATTGGGGATTTTTAGGAGATATTGGGGCGGGTAAAGGAAACTTAGGAATCATGGGGGTCCTTGGGAAATGATACCTTTGGGGAATCTAATCAACAAGTTGGACATTTTAGGAGAAGTTGGGGTTTCTTAAAGGACATTGGGGATTTTTAGGCGATATTGGGAAGGGGAAAAGGGAACTTAGGAATCATGGCGATCCTTGAGAAATGATATCTTTGGGGAATCTAATCAACAAGTTGGATATTTTAGGAGAAGTTGGGGATTCTTAATTGAGGATTTTTAGGAGATATGGGGCATTTTTAAGGAAACTTGGGGATTTTTAAGGAACATTGGGGATTTTTAGGAGATATTGGAAAGGGGAAAAGGGAACTTAGGAATCATGGCGTTCCTTGAGAAATGATAACTTTGGGGAATCTAATCAACAAGTTGGACATTTTAGGAGATATTGGGGATTTTTAGGAGATATTGGGGCGGGTAAAGGAAACTTAGGAGTCATGGGGGTCCTTGGGAAATGATACCTTTGGGGAATCTAATCAACAAGTTGGATATTTTAGGAGAAGATGGGGATTCTTAAGGGACATTAGGGATTTTTAGGAGATGTTGGGCATTTTTTAGGAACCTTGGAGATTTTAAGGAACATTGGGGATTTTTAGGAGATAATGGGAAGGGGAAAAGGGAACTTAGGAATCATGGCGGTCCTTGAGAAATGATACCTTTGGGAAATCTAAACAACATGTTGGCCGTTTTAGGAGATATTGGGGATTTTTAAAGAACATTGGGGATTTTTATGGAACATTGGGGATTTTTAGGAGATATTGAGAAGGGGAAAAGGGAACTAAGGAATTATGGGGGTCCTCTTAGGAGAATTTGGGGATTCTTAAGGGACATTGAGGCTTTTTAGGCGATATTGGGGAGGGTAAAGGGAACTTAGGAATCATGGCCTTCCTCAAAAAGTTGGATATTTTAGGAGAAGTTGGGATTTTTAAGGAACTTTGGGGATTTTTAGGAGATACAGTAGACGTTCGGTCGGTGCAAACGGTTTAACTGCAATGCTTTTTAACTGCAAGTCCGGTAAGTGCAACAAATTTGCAGTTATCGCACCGCCAAACGTCAAAATCGTGCACCATGTTAGCCCAATTGAACAGTCGGATCACGTTCACGGTTATTTATTGTCGTTTGACAACTTCTTGACATCTGTCAGTCGTTGCAGTTACCGAATTTCGTTCGCTAAGTGAAACGTGAACATATTGCAGTTATCGAACGTCTACTGTATTGGGGAGGGTAAAGGAAATTTAGGAATCATAAGGGTCCTTGAGAAATGATACCTTTGGGGAATCTAATCGACAAGTTGGACATTTTAAAAGAAGTTGGGGATTCTTAAGGAATATTGGGGATTTTTAGGAGATATTGGGGATTTTAAAGGAACATTGGGGATTTTTAGAAGACGTTGGGGATTTTTAAGGAACGTTGGGGATTTTTAGGAGATATTGAGGAGGGTAAAGGGAACTTAAGAATCATGGGGGTCCTTGGGAAATGATACCTTTGGGGAATCTAATCAACAAGTTGGCCATTTTAGAACAAATTGGAGATTTTTAAGGAACATTGGGGATTTTCACGAGATATTGGGTAGGGTAAAGGGAACTTAGGAATCATGGCGGTCCTCGGGAAATGATACCTTTGGGACATCTAATCAACAATTTGGACATTTTAGGAGAAGTTGGGGATTCATAAGGAACAATGAGGATTTTTAGGAGATATTGGGGAGGGCAAAGGGAACTTAGGAATCATGGGGGTCCTTGGGAAATAATACCATATGGGGAATCTAATCAATAAGTTGGCCATTTTAGGAGAAGTTGGGGATTCTTAAGGGACATTGGGGATGATGATTCCTATGTTTCCTTTACCCTCTCCAATATCTCCTAAAAATTACCAATGTTTCTTAAAAAATCCCCTACTTCTGCTAAAATGATCAATTTGTTACTTGGGTTCCTCAGAGGTATCATTTCCCATTCAGACCCTCATAATTCCTAAGTTCGCCTTACCCTCCCCAATATCTCCTTAAATCCCAATCGTTCCTTAAAAAATCTCCAATATCTTCTCAAAAGCCCCAAAATTCCTTAAAATAACACCTATATCTTCTAAAAAGCCCCTACATTTATTAAAAATCTCCAATATCTCCTCAAAATTTCCAATGTTCTTGAAGCATCCCCAGCTTCTCCTAAAATGTCCAACTAAATCTAACGAATCCCAAAGGTATCATTTCCCAAGGACTCCCATGATTCCTAAGTTCCCTTTACCCGCCCCAATATCTCCTAAAAATCCCCAATGTTCCTTAAAAATCCCCAATATCTCGTAAAAATCCCTTAAATCCCCAATGTTCCTTAAAAATCCCCAATATCTCCAAAAAATCCCCAATGTCCCTTAAGAATCCCCAACTTCTCCTAAAATGTCCAACTTGTTGATTAGATTCCCCAAAGGTATCATTTCTCAAGGACCGCCATGATTCCTAAGTTCCCTTTTCCCATTCCCAATATCTCCTAAAAATCCCCAATGTTCCTTAAAAATGCCCAATATCTCCTAAAAATCCCCAATGTTCCTTAAGAATCCCCAACTTCTCCTAAAATGTCCAACTTATTGATTAGATTCCCCAAAGGTATCATTTCCCAAGGACCCCCATGATTCCGTAGTTCCCTTTAACCTCCCCAATATCGCCTAAAAATCCCCAATGTTCCTTAAAAATCCCCAATATCTCCTAAAAATCCCTAATGTCCCTTAAGAATCCCCAACTTCTCCCAAGGACCTCCATGATTTCTAAGTTCCCTTTACCCTCCCCAATATCTCCTAAAAATCCCCAATGTTCCTTTAGAATCCCCAACTTCTCCTAAAATGGCCAACTTGTTGATTAGATTCCCCAAAGGTATCATTTCCCAAGGACCTCCATGATTCCTAAGTTCCCTTTAACCTCCCCAATATCGCCTAAAAATCCCCAATGTTCCTTAAAAATCCCCAATATCTCCTAAAAATCCCTAATGTCCCTTAAGAATCCCCAACTTCTCCTAAAATATCCTACTTCTTGATTAGATTCCCCAAAGGTATCATTTCCCAAGGACCTCCATGATTCCTAAGTTCCCTTTACCCTCCCCAATATCGCCTAAAAATCACCAATGTTCCTTAAGAATCCCCAACTTCTCCTAAAATGTCCAACTTGTTGATTAGATTCCCCAAAGGTATCATTTCCCAAGGACCTCCATGATTCCTAAGTTCCCTTTAACCTCCCCAATATCGCCTAAAAATCCCCAATGTTCCTTAAAAATCCCCAATATCTCCTAAAAATCCCTAATGTCCCTTAAGAATCCCCAACTTCTCCTAAAATATCCTACTTCTTGATTAGATTCCCCAAAGGTATCATTTCTCAAGGATCGCCATGATTCCTAAGTTCCCTTTTACCCTTCCCAATATCGCCTAAAAATCCCCAATGTCCTTTAAGAAACCCCAACTTCTCCTAAAATGTCCAACTTATTGATTAGATTCCCCAAAGGTATCATTTCCCAAGGACCCTCATGATTCTGTAGTTCCCTTTAACCTCCCCAATATCGCCTAAAAATCCCCAATGTTCCTTAAAAATCCCCAATATCTCCTAAAAATTCCTAATGTCCCTTATGAATCCCCAACTTCTCTCAAGGACCTCCATGATTTCTAAGTTCCCTTTACCCTCCCCAATATGTCCTAAAAATCCCCAATGTTCCTTTAGAATCCCCAACTTCTCCTAAAATGGCCAACTTGTTGATTAGATTCCCCAAAGGTATCATTTCCCAAGGACCCCCATGAATCCTAAGTTTCCTTTACCCTCCCCAATATCGCGAACTTAGGAATTATGAGGGTCTGAATGGGAAATGATACCTCTGAGGAACCCAAGCAACAAGTTGATCATTTTAGCAGAAGTAGGGGATTTTTTAAGAAACATTGGTAATTTTTAGGACATATTGGAGAGGGTAAAGGAAACATAGGAATCATCATCCCCAATGTCCCTTAAGAATCCCCAACTTCTCCTAAAATGGCCAACTGGTTGATTAGATTCCCCATATGGTATTATTTCCCAAGGACCCCCATGATTTCTAAGTTCCCTTTACCCTCCCCAATATCTCCTAAAAATCCCCAATGTTCCTTTAGAATCCCCAACTTCTCCTAAAATGGCCAACTTGTTGATAAGATTCCCCAAAGGCATCATTTCCCAAGGACCTCCATGATTCCTAAGTTCCCATTACCCTCCCCAATATCGCCTAAAAATCACCAATGTTCCTTAAGAATCCCCAACTTCTCCTAAAATGTCCAAC
The DNA here is from genome assembly GCF_035046485.1 of Aedes albopictus. Lineage (NCBI taxonomy): Eukaryota > Metazoa > Arthropoda > Insecta > Diptera > Culicidae > Aedes > Aedes albopictus. Next base: position 78,884,118 of record NC_085138.1, on the reverse strand, counting down.
TTGTTGATTAGATTCCCCAAAGGTATCATTTCCCAAGGACCTCCATGATTCCTAAGTTCCCTTTAACCTCCCCAATATCGCCTAAAAATCCCCAATGTTCCTTAAAAATCCCCAATATCTCCTAAAAATCCCTAATGTCCCTTAAGAATCCTCAACTTCTCCTAAAATATCCTACTTCTTGGTTAGATTCCCCAAAGGTATCATTTCCCAAGGACCCTCATGATTCTGTAGTTCCCTTTAACCTCCCCAATATCGCCTAAAAATCCCCAATGTTCCTTAAAAATCCCCAATATCTCCTAAAAATCCCTAATGTCCCTTAAGAATCCCCAACTTCTCTCAAGGACCTCCATGATTTCTAAGTTCCCTTTACCCTCCCCAATATGTCCTAAAAATCCCAGATGTTTCTTTAGAATCCCCAACTTCTCCTAAAATGGCCAACTTGTTGATTAGATTCCCCAAAGGTATCATTTCCCAAGGACCCCCATGATTCCTAAGTTTCCTTTACCCTCCCCAATATCGCCTAAAAATCCCCAATGTCCTTTAAGAAACTCCAACTTCTCCTAAAATGGGCAACTTGTTGATTAGATTCCCCAAAGGTATCATTTCCCAAGGACCTCCATGATTCCTAAGTTCCCTTTAACCTCCCCAATATCGCCTAAAAATCCCTAATGTCCCTTAAGAATCCCCAACTTCTCCTAAAATATCCAACTTGTTGATTAGATTCCCCAAATGTATCATTTTCCAAGGACCCCCATGATTCCTAAGATCCCTTGTCCCTTCCCAATACCTATCTCCTAAAAATCCCCAATGTTCCTTAAAAAACCCCAAGGTTCCTTAAAAATGCCCCATATCTCCTAAAATCCCCAATTAAGAATCCCCAACTTCTCCTAAAATATCCAACTTGTTGATTAGATTCCCCAAAAGTATCATTTCCCAAGGACCTCCATGATTTCTAAGTTCCCTTTACCCTCCCCAATATGTCCTAAAAATCCCCAATGTTCCTTTAGAATCCCCAACTTCTCCTAAAATGGCCAACTTGTTGATTAGATTCCCCAAAGGTATCATTTCCCAAGGACCCTCATGATTCCTAAGTTCCCTTTACCCTCCCCAATATCGCCTAAAAATCCCCAATTTTCCTTAAAAATCCCCAATATCTCCTAAAAATCCCTAATGTCCCTTAAGAATCCTCAACTTCTCCCAAGGACCTCCATGATTTCTAAGTTCCCTTTACCCTCCCCAATATCTCCTAAAAATCCCCAATGTTCCTTAAGAATCTCCAACTTCTCCTAAAATGGCCAACTTGTTGATTAGATTCCCCAAAGGTATCATTTCTCAAGGATCACCATGATTCCTAAGTTCCCTTTTCCCCTTCCCAATATCGCCTAAAAATCGCCAATGTCCTTTAAGAAACCCAAACTTCTCCTAAAATGTCCAACTTGTTGATTAGATTCCCCAAAGGTATCATTTTCCAAGGACCCCCATGACTCCTAAGTTTCCTTTACCCGCCCCAATATCTCCTAAAAATCCCCAATGTTCCTTAAAAATCCCCAATATCTCCTAAAATGTCCAACTTGTTGATTAGATTCCCCAAAGGTATCATTTCCCAAGGACCCTCATGATTCCTAAGTTCCCTTTACCCTCCCCAATATCGCCTAAAAATCCCCAATGTCCTTGAAGAAACCCCAACTTCTCCTAAAATGTCCAACTTGTTGATTAGATTCCCCAAAGGTATCATTTCCCAAGGACCCCCATGATTCCTAAGTTTCCTTAACCCGCCCCAAAAATCCCCAATGTTCCTTAAAAATCCCCAATATCTCCTAAAAATCCCTAATGTCCCTTAAGAATCCCCAACTTCTCCTAAAATGTCCAACTTGTTGATTAGATTCCCCAAAGGTATCATTTCTCAAGGATCGCCATGATTCCTAAGTTCCCTTTTCCCCTTCCCAATATCGCCTAAAAATCCGCAATGTCCTTTAAGAAAACCCAACTTCTCCTAAAATGTCCAACTTATTGATTAGATTCCTCAAAGGTATCATTTCCCAAGGATCCCCCATGATTGGTTTCAAAGAAATTTATTGCTGTATGTTTTACAACTGAGCTGAGAAACAGGCTCTGTCCCAGTGGGAATGTTATGCAAGAAATAAGAAGAATCATTTTCCTTGCACATCATACAAAAAAAATGAAATGCATCAAATAAGTGCATGCTCTAAATTGCCGCACGCACAGACCCCCCAACTGAACAGCACCGCAGCAGAGCTACGAGTGCGAAGGATTTAAATGGTTGCTCTTGTAAATACACTTTCGTCGACGCTTTGCTTTCGCTCCGTCGAAAAACAAGTTAACTGCACGTCGCACTTAGTATGCGCAAATCCAAACTCCGCCTCGAGTGATTCCACAGACGGAGATGTGACGCGACAAAGAGCGAGCTCGTTTTCTGTATGCGATGACATCACCAGCAGCCAAGCCAGCAGCAGTAGTCGTCCGCATGCCGTGGAGCAACAGCACACGAACGCACGACGGATAGGGTGATGACCATTGTTTTGGCATGAAGTTAATGCAATTTGGAACGTTATTTTCAAAAACATTTTTTGGCTTAACTACAAAAGATAGAGTTTTGGTGTCAAAGAAACATTTTTAGGGAACAAGTTCGTGCATGTTTTGTAGAAGAACTTTTTTAACAAAAGCTTTATTTTCATACTTAAATCATCAAAAATGTCCAAAAAAGAGTCGATTTTTTCGACCAATTTTGTATTATTTTTCAATTTAAGGCCTTTTAAACTATTTTTACAAAGTTTACGTCCAAGAGACTAAGAAACTAGAAGTAATTAGCTTTCAATTCGTGCGCTGATTAAGTTTGTACGATTGATAGTTTAGTAGATATAGGACTTCAAAGATAACCAAAAATTAAAAACTTAAAATGTGATTAACTCACTTAGCAGTGATTTCCGACCCTATGTTCCATGGGAACTTTTTCATCTCTCATCAAGACCTATCAGTCCTGAAAGTATCCAAAACCCGGAACCAAACACCCTGTATGTACAAATGCAAAATAAACATTGGCTGTGGGGGATCTCAGCTAAAAATTGTAAAAGTTCTCATAAAATACTAAGCTGAGGAGCAGGCTGTGTCCCAGTTGGAACGTTACGCCAAGAAAAGAGAGAGCTGGAATCTTTGAGCAATTTAAAACAATATTGGTTTAAAACATTGGCGAGGGTTGGGTGCTAAAATTGTCTCAATGTGTTGATTTGCAAAACAAGTTTGGCCGTTTTCAAAAATTGCACGAGTTTTGTACATTTCGTAATTTTTCTATGACGCCCAAAGACATCAACTGCATTAATAATGATTATAAAATTGGAATTCTAAATGAAATACAAATTTATTTTTTTACTTCAAAAAAGGCTGACAAAATCGGGTCAAAAAGCTGACAAAATCGGGGGTAGACAAAATCGGGGGTAGACAAAATCGGGGGCTGACAAAATCGGGTCCCCACTGTATATAGTAAACCTGCTATTCAGCTTTAGCAAAAATGATTAAAAATAAAAAATGCAAAATTTTTCAATTTCCACGAGAGTTTATGATTGGAACTTAATGCTGTGAACAAATATTGTAAAATCATAACTGCATATAAATTTACCTAAATCCCGATTCAAACTCGAGACCCGTCGCAGCCGCATGCCTTCCTATCTGCGCCACCCTAGAGAGATGAATTGCAGCGCTCAAATCAAAACATAAACTTCCCGTGGTTTAATAATGATCAGACTTCGACTCCTATTCAACAGTGGTGAATTAGCACAACATTATGGTTAACGACTGAACAATCGCTAAAAGTCGATGAAAATGCATTAGTTTAGTGAATATTTTTGCAGAAAAAAGTCTTGTTAAACTATGTTGTAAAGGAATTACTGCGTGTCGAATAAAAATCTTATTAAACGCTTGAAAAGTGTTTTCAATTATCATTGTTATTACCAATACGAAAAGTTGAACATTGGCTACTTTTTCAATTGAAATAGCATTTGTACAGTAATGTGTACAGCCCAAGTTTAGTTCAGCTATAATTACTATTATAAAGCAACAATTCAGCATGCATGCTTGTTTGCGGCTGGCGATTGTTAGTTGGGAGAGGGGGCAAAGGGAGTCGTAAATGCCCAAAAAAATGATGGACGTAATTTTTGAACATTTTCATGAAGTGGCATCTTACTCCATGGCAGATGGCCTTTTTGCACCACTTACGTTTTACGAACCAGTTTTAAAAATCGCTAAAAGTCGATGAAAATGCATTAGTTCAGTGAATATTTTTGCTGAAGTATCAAGCATTGTCTAGTTGCTGTTGCAAATGAGACTATTTATCATTGAAAACGATGAAAGTTTGAAAAATGGCATCTTACCCCACTTTCCCCTACATCGGTTCATGAGAGACCGATGTCCAGAGAGGCGCGTTTTCAATTGTTGCGTAGTCGAAATTGCGCTGTGGTGTCAAAAATCTCGAGGCAAGTAAACTCGCCCCTTATTATGCACTCGTCCATTGCTTTGCCTTATACTTAAACAAACGTTTGTCAAATTCTTACGCTAAAACTACTTAAAGTTCAAGTTAGAATTCAGTTTATTTACACTGCTTTTATTTTGTATAATTTCATATAGTGATTTCATATTAATTTCATATTATAATTTCATATAGTGAAATTTTCAAATTTTGCTACACCAAAATTAAATACACTTACATTTGTCTGTCAAACTTTCAACTCTATCGATCGTAGGAGAACAAAGTTACAGCATGTCAAAGTTGACCATTTAGTACGGTAATCGACTTTCGCTGCAATTTTTATGAATAAACGGTATGCGTGCAATTTCTTTCAGAAGATGGCAGCAAATTTCAAAGCGGCCATCGCATGTTTAATGATGAATTTTGCATCTCAAGTAGGTATTTAATGATCAGATAAACGGTGACACACTGCTGGCACTTGTGCCGACATCACCAACTAGAAGGAAAAGCCAAACAAAATTTGATTTTTATTGCTTTTATGAAAATTTTAATCGAAACATCAGCACGTGTACGCACTCCATGTGACAAAAATCATCCTTATTTAGAAATGTACCGTGCACCCTCCACATTCGGCGTACGTCCCGTGTTGATTGTCACAGTCGATTATCCATACCCGGGTAAAAGTCATCCTCTATTTCCAAACACACGGAAGCAGAGTGGAACCAACTGGATCCGAAGCTCACCCCACCCAGCAGCACGAGAGATGTAGCTGTAAATTTGTCGTTATCATCATTAAATAGATTTAGATTAAATTTACATGCTTAAATACCTAATAAAAAGAGTCCGTCACTGTCCACCAGCAACGGGAGGGATGATTACCCTCTTCTGCCGATACAGATCCGACCACGTGCAAACAGTGCTTAGCAAGTGAGGAAAACAAGAGGGGTGGATTTGTCGGTTGTACCAATGTTACAGTACCTAGATCAAAAGAAAGAATTAACAATCCAGAACGGGCAGTCAGTGCATGGTTCGAGGAATTGGTAGCAGGACTTTCTTTTTCTACAGAGAACAATGCATTGGCATGGAAAGCATTGGAGTCAGTCTATTCTACTAGTGAGGCATAAAATCGCACGGGAGATTAGCATTTTAGCAGGACCAAATGCATAACTTTGGATATATTTTCGATAAACACGGTCCAACAAAAAATCAATTTTCGTTCCCCTTTTCTGATTGCTCCCGACTAGAAAATTATAAATCTGAGGTTTTGATCCTCCCCCTTCATGGATAGGAGAGGGGCATTGATTTAAAGTTACCCTACTGTTTACCCTCGAAGCGTCTTCGATTGATTGACCAGCGGCGTCATGGTCACGATTTTTTCCGCAGTCAAGTTCGCAGATTGTGAACAATCCTCGGTACCCACTTTACGTAATTTATGTTTAGTCCCTTACTGTCAGACAGAGCTGTCAGATCGGTGTAACACGCTAAACATAATTTACACAAAAGGCAGTTTACACGGAAAAAAATACACGGTAATAAATATTTATTGGGTACCGGACTGGACACCGAAAATTTAATGGTTTTCTTTGGTACATCGAGGTCTTGAAATTAGTCTATGGATTGACACTACAATAACGTGCTTTGATTGATTTAGGGTATAAGGATAGGTAAGATGCCATTTTTCTAGCTTTTATCGTTTTCAATGATTCAATTTCACAAGGAATTTATCCAATTTCTCTATTTTTCTTCGAAATTTACTGTGAAGATTTTCTTTGGAATATCCCGACAGATTACTCCAAAACTCCACCAGTAATTCCAATTCCATGAAGTGTCCCTCTAGATATTCTTATTAAGAAATCATATAACCAAGAATAACGTCAATAATTCTTCCAAAAAAAAATATGGAAATTTATCCAAAGATTCACGAAGGGAGTTTTTTAATACATTCTTCCAGAATTCTCGCAATGATTCCTCTTGAAAATCTTCCAAGAATCACTTCAACGATTTTTGCAGGAATTCTTCTAAAAATTCTACTAAGAATTCCTTCATGAAATTTAATCATGGGTTTCTCCAAGAGTTTGTACAGGTTTTTGATTCAATAATTTCAAGATATTTTTAGGAATTCCGTGAAATCCCTTAAAATCACTCCCCTAGTTATTGAATTACCCACTAGTAATTCCTCCAATGAATGGTCTGGGCTCTGGGGTGTCATGATGAATGCAGGAATACCTGCTGCAGCACTTTCTCAAGAAGTTCCGCAAAATACACAAGGAATTTTTCCAATGAATTACACAGCGCAACATTTTTTTTTTCTCAAGAGCAAACTTATGTGTCTCTGATAGATTTTGGACCGCTGAATCCAAATCCGGGCTCAGATTTGCTCTAGCAAGTCACAATTTTGAGCTATACTTCAATTTATAGGGCAAAATATGCGATTTTGGGCTTTTTTGACTGCAAGCCATTAAGCATGGACATATTTTTTCAACCAATCAAAGCATGAATTGGTCAATTAACATCTAAATTAACGACTCATGCAAAATATTTCGTTTTACCAAATTAAGTTTGATAGATTTAAGCATTATATGTCAGTATGTAAACTTGCATGCAACTTTTGGAGGGTGACTTGTATGGGAAATATCGTACCTAACATAAATCGCTTAAAACTATCAAATTCGATTCGGTAAAACAAATTGATTAATTTATGCTTTGATTTGTTTGAAAAAAAAAATATTTCATGCTTAATGGCTTGCAGTCAAAAAAGCCCAAAATCGCATATTTTGCCCTATAAATTGAGGTATAGCTCGAAATTGTGACGTGCTAGAGCAAATCTGAGCTCGGATTCGGATTCAGCGGCCCAAAATCTGTCAAATACACCTAAGTTTGCTCTTGAGACAGACCAAAATTTAATTTTTGTTACGCTGTTATTTAAGGATCCTAAATCACCTCTTATAGAAACCTATCTAAGATTTTCTCTAATATTGGATCATTCAAGCAAATTTTTCTGGCAGTTGCTGCCAGGGATAGGGTGCCACTCAAAACTATTTGTGCGCCGCACACGCTGCTATGAGACAGCACAACAAACTAGAGGGAGGCGAGTACGTGCAATCTGTTGTCTCTTGCACTCTGTCGTATACACACTCTCTTTTTGTTTGTCTCTGCTTGACACAGTGCTTAACTCTACGCAAGATTGGTGAATTTTCGAATCAAACGATTCTTCACTTGTAAGTCCATGACAAGCTTAACCACTTTGCCGAAAACACAAACTCTATGATTAATTTATTATTTTTTTTCCTGTATATTGGAAGTACCAAACAAATGCACTGTGACAAGCACAGTGCCAAGCACTCTCTCCGTAGAGCTAGTGCTGCGTTTTGTCTCGCACCGTTATGAAACCACTCACTCATACGTCTCTGTCTCTCGGCAAAAACGGCAGACCAGCACTTGAGTTTGTGTGAAGCACTGGCTTTTTTCACATCGCATTGTGCATGCCGACAATCCCTGGTTGCTGCAACACCGTAAACGGGCTTTTACATTTTGACAGCAGTGGAAGACTACACGCAGAAAATGGCGCTTGTTTAAAACAATAAAACGCATGGTTGATTTTCATTTACTTGATTTTCATTTACTTGAGAATTTACTTATTCCAAAGTTATATTCAATAATTGAATATAACAATTATTGTTTTCATTTAGAGTTTATCGATAAAAAACAACCGATTGCGATCATTTCATATAATGCCAAAAATTTCATTTGTTTCAACAAAATAAAAACCATAAACATGGTCCGAAAGCACTCACACATCTATAAAATGCTTACCCCAACATCGCCACAACGAAGAAGGTGCAGCAAATCCATCACGCCAACTTCCAAGTGCAGCTTTGGCGGTGATGGATAACGCGCAGGTACTCACGACAGCATCCACAAAAAGTTGATCGGTTTCGCCTTTTTTGTCTTTTTTTAGTCGTTCTCCTCCCTATTCGCTTACCGACGGTCTAAAAATAGATTTCCGAGCTGCCGCAGTTGCTGCCGCCACCAACACAATCACATTCCGGACAAAAGTGCAGTCGTTTGAATCAATCCATTATTTCATGTTGAAAATACCATATCTCTGTTTGTTTTAACAAACTGTCAAAAATTCCGACAAATGAAAATATTTGTATTATCAAACAATAAAACAGTTCAGTTTAAACTAGAAATCAGTTTGTCGCTATAGTAAACTGAAAAATCGGTTGATTTGAACTAGAATTTAATTGTGTTTACAATTTATTTTTCTGCGTGTACGTTAGATATTTTGACCCTCTAATACCCAACCCCGCCTTTAGACGGGGTATAGTTTGAGCATTTTTGTAATTTATATTTCGTGGAAAACCAAAATTTTTATATTTTTGGCTGATATTTAGGACTGTTTTGTATATCTCAAAATGGTTTTTGGTGTATTTTAAAGCGTATTTACATTTTTTAAAAATCATTGAAAAATTGGTGTTTCAGTCACCTTCTAAAAGTCATTGTTTATTTTGTATTGAATCGCTACAAATAATATATTTTTATTTTTTCTTAAATCATTCTATCTTAGTTTTATAGTTTAAGGGAATCGAATACACTCTAAATTTTTTTTCCTTAAAACTACACGGAAAATAAAATTCTCTATGAAAAAAAATTTAAAATAAAAATATTTTAACAATAATCATAAAATCTCAAAATGTTTTCATCTAAAAAAATCCGTACCCCAAATAGGCTTCCAGGAGAAATATAAAACTGTGGGGATGTTCAAAAATAAAAATTAGAAAAATCGAAAACTGAAATTCACGAAATCGAGAATAATTAAAAAGAATCTTCCAAAACATGTTTAAATCTTTTTTTTTATTATTATCTTTATTAAAGAGACTTTCAGCCCGTGACATGTTTAAATCGATTTTAGATGACGAAAAATGATATTTAGATCAAAATCAAAAATTTGTGTGTTAGAGGGTTAATGAACCATTGCACAGTGGGAAAAAATAGGGATGGATTCAAATGAATTTTTGACACAAACTGCAAAAATCTCTATAGTTTCAGATAAGGAAGGTGTCATTCGCTGCACGATGCTGGAAATCAGTGCATTTAGCTCGTTCTACCCCTCTCTCTCACACCTTTTTGAGAAAATCCTCATCTATTCCCGACTGGCGTACAAAATTAATTACTTATTCAACTCGTATTTGTGTAAAAACTTCCATAGTATAGGCAATTTGACATAAGGTTGGTCCTGCTTTCATTGGTGTCCAGCCATTTGGCCGAATGCCGTTTGACCGAATGTCGCTTGGCCGAACGTCATTTGGCCGAATGCCATCTGGCCGAATGGGCCGTTTGATTCAATATCTCTCATTTGACCGAATGGGTCGATTAATTTAAAACCTGCGCTGTCGATAGGGGCTGTTCATAAACCACGTAGACTTTTTGGGGGGATGAAGGGATGTGGGGGGGTCTGGCTAAAGTCTACGCTCCATACAAATTTCAAAATTTTTGTATGGGCGAAAGTCTACGAGGGGGGAAGGGGGGTCTGAGATGGCCAAATTTCTGTCTACGTGGTTTATGAACAGCCCCATACTCCTTTGTGACTTGTGTGCTGCTTGGGATGCTGTTCAAAAAAATGTATGACTGGATCTCCCTAGGAATCCTGATCCCGTCGTTCAAACCTGTTCCACGCTTAACACGGAACGGATTTCATTAAACAAGCCGTGATATAAATCTTTCCTCCGTGATCATCATCGATTCGACCCTTCTTGCTTTTTACATGGCGGTGGTGGCACCTCCTCATTGTTCAACCATACGACCACCCATGCAGTTCTGAATCGTTGTGAAATACACGGTCATATCATCATCATCAGAGAGGGAATGAGAATGAACGCCTGCCAAAGTGAGCGTCAAGTGTTTTCCAAGTGACTCGTGGCGGAAGATTAAAGGAAAATAAAGACATAGATGTCAGGCTATTAGTTTTTTTATTGGCATTCTATCTTTTTTCAATGGTAAGAGAATGGAGAAGAATTGCAATCAGAGTTTAAAATTTTCATTTTCAATGAGTGAAATTCAACGTGAATTTTGAAGATTCTCAACTGAGGGATCAAAATAAAATTCATTTTGGTGAATGAATTTTTTCACCTATTCATTCATTTTTCTGTCACTGACAATTTTCACTGAGAAATAAAACTGGACCGTAACTCCCGATTATACTTCCAATTACCTCAAGATTTGTGTATAGTAATTAATTAGAACATTAATTATGTTCTCTATTTGTCCATTAAGCCGGATTGTGCGTCTGTTAACAGAAATTTGACATTTTACGACGTGTGAAACAATATTCGTGACAGAGAATTGAATGAAAAAAGAGAGGCATTCAGCTGACAATGAATGTGGCCAAACACGAATGAAAAAATGAGAATGTCAATCTTCACTTTCAATCTTCGATTTTTTTACTCTCTGATTGCAATATAATGTAGCCGAATGCGAGATTCCTTTTTGACATTATTAACAGACGTAAATCACTCTACAGATCAGATGGCTTTTTATTTCAAAATTCTTTTACTTTGAGTTGAAATATTCTTGCTATTATAATCCAGTAGTTTTGATGCTCAACTGCTCCGAAAGAGTAGTAACGTATTGGGGTAATTCTATTTGCAAATATCATCATCCCTAGATAACCACAATTTGACCAGAATCTCTATAGCCCCATAACCCGGTCCGAAGCGACAAAATGGGAAATCAAATAAAAGCTAATAAAATAACCGAGAATAATTGGAAAGCAAACCATTCTCTCTGTCCCTCGTTTCTCCCCTCCGTCCACCCATTGCCTGGTTCGATTCAGCAAAGTCATTCAATAAATCTTAAATAAACCAGCACCAGCTGGGTTTACTTGCCGAGGCCAAAATCCCGAGGATACTGAGAGGCGGTAAGGGATGCTACCACCACCCGACAATATGTTTCTGATTTCCATCCCTTACTAAATTGCATAGAGGAACGAGCGCGCAGCGCACAAGGGAGGGATTTTCCGGGATCGGGCTGATGCTCACAAATGAAAGCCAAAAAGCAATAACATTCACTTCACTTGAAAACAACCAACCCCCTCCATTTCCGTTTCGGGAGGTGGAAAGCCGTGATTCTATGGGTCTGGAGTATGGTGCGTTTGCGGGGGTGCACGTGGAATTCGGATGAAACCATTATTAAAATATTTTGTCATCGCTACGGATTTCAAGGGCTGTAATTATTGTGCTCTGGCTAATTTGTTGTCATAAATCATTTGCCTCTGGGTTGGAATTGGTGGTGCTTGAGAGAAATATCATACAGTGTTACGCTTGGTGCTGTTTGCTATCTGTTGTTGTTATTACGATGAATTAATTGTATAGTTTGCTTCACTTCGAAAAAGATTGAGTGTACCCTCTTAAACACCCCTGAGACCTCCTGGTGCCCCATGATCTCTGGAACCTCTTAAACGCTCCTGGAACCCCATGAAGCCCATGAAGCGCTCCGTTGGCACCCTGAAACGCCCTGACATTTCTTGGTGCCCCCTGGTCCCCCTAGGTCCTCCAGAAACTCCCATGAGACTCTCGGAACCCTCCAGTGGCATCATGAAACGACCCTAAGACCCACTGAAGATACCCCCAGGAACCCCAATGAAACCCCCAGAGACTCCCTCAAACGCTTCTGAGACTCCCTGAAATGCCCCTGAGAGCTCCTGGTACTCCTTGAAATGCTCCCAATGCCTCTGAAACACCCCGGGGCTCCTATGAAGCAACCCTAAGACCTTTTGGAGCCCAACCCCTAACACAACCCTGAGACCTCCTGAAGTGCTCTAAAACCCTCTGAAACGTCCTTGAGACTTCCTGGTATTCTCTGAGGTTCCCTAAAACGCCTCTGACACCTCCAGGTACCCCTTAAAATCCCCCGGGGGTGGCTGCAATGCCGGATAACCTGCTCAACAGACATCGAATAGGGAGGTCCAGTTAGTGTGGAGTTAAGGACCGTTTCTACAACAAAAGTAAAAGTCAGGACTACTGCTTCCTCGACCTACTAAACAACATTGTCCCATGGTCGCCAAACCCTTCGTCTCTCCGGAACCACCAAGAAGGCATTGCTTCAGAGAGGGGTTAGTGCATATCGCTCGCACCCTCAAGGTGCGCCCAACTGCTCTGAAAGCATCAAGAAATGCTACTTGCATGCAACATGATTTGACTTGCATAAGGCTCAGGCCCTAGCATCAAGCGCCAGAAGGAGTTGCGGCCCAAACTCTTACCGGAGGACTCCTTTCCAACCGCGGGCTCAAATCCAACCCAGTAGATCGACGCCACGATAGAAACGCTACCAGGATGTTCTACCCGTGGCCACCTTTTAGCTGTATGGGTCGATTTCGACTGCTGGGCACCGGTATGACCTACGTAGCCGACTCCTAACCCTTTTGCATAGCGTCTGAACATGCCATTCTCCGAGTCCACGCGCCACTTTCTCTGTAGCTTCAAGACGATGTGGGTAATAACCGATGAAACGGAATTCCAGTCAAACTGATCCTCTGGACAAGATTGTCCGGAGTTATTTCGGCTCAGTTATGCCCATGTGGCGCCCGAGCCTTCCAAATAAACGAATAAGTAAAAAAAAAGATTGTCCGGAGTTGTGTCCTTGCCGCATGTGGTAAGCATGCAGTCACGCATTGTGCGAAAACGCGGACTCTTTTTTTTTTTTAATTTATCCGAGTGGTCGGCCAACAATACCCTTACGGATTCTTTTAAAAAATCTTACATGAATTCATTTGGAAATTTTCATCAGCGATTTGTTTAGAAATTCCTTCTATTCTACAAATTCCACAAAGAATTCTTTCAAAGAATCTTAAATGATTTACTTGTGAAATTCCTCCATTTTTTTCAAAAAAAAAAAATATATATATATTCATGAATTTTAGTAGAAATTCCTCCACAGATATTATCAAAAATTCCTTTGATAAAACTTTTAGCGATGCCTTCAAAAACTATTCCAGAGTTTTTCAGTAAATGCTTCAAAAGTTTGATACTTGGGTTACTTTGGAGATTCTTCCAAGGATTTCTCCAGAAACTCCATCAAGCTATTTCCAATTTCTCCAGAAATTCCTCTAGGGATTCCTCCAGAAGTTTCACATACAGTTGTGCACGATTTTCTGCAGTTATTTCTCCAGGGATTTTAGAAAAATCCTTCAGAGATTAACCCTAAGTTTTCGGGACTTTTCCAAAGCTGTTTCCGAAAATTCCTTCGGTAATGCCTTTATGCATTCTCTCAACCGATCTTCCAAGGATTTATTCCAGAGCTTTTCCAGGGTTTTCTTTAGAAATTGCTCCAGGGATTTTTTTATTTTGAAAATCTGAAATTCTATCTAAAAATATTTCTGGGATTTACAAAAAAAAAATACTTCAGGGATTCTTTTTTTTTTAAATAGTGTGAGCTCCATTCGAGAAATTTCTGCAGGGATTCCTATAGAAACTGCCCTAGGGATACCGTCACAAATTTTCCTAGGGAATCTTTCAGGCTTTTATTATGAATTCGAGTAATAATATCTTTAGAAATATCTCCAGATTTTCCTCCAGAGATTTCTTTAAAAATTTCTTTAAGGATCACTTTGAAAAATCTTCCACAGATTTTTTGATAATTATTTCATGGACCCTTGATGAAATCCATTCTAGTATTCATTTAAAAATATATCACTATTTTCTGAATAAATCTTTTAGTGACTCTTAAAGGATTTTTTTCTAGGACTCCTTGGCAAACTCCTCGTACATTGACTTTAAAAATCATCCAGGAAATCCTAAAGAAATGCACGTGTCAAGGATTCCTTTAGACTTTAGAATGGGCTCTAGAAATTTCTCCAATAATTCCTTAGGGTTTGTCCATAAACTACGTAGACTCTAAGGAGGTACGGGGGGACTGGCCAAAGTCTACGCCCCATACAAATTTTGAAAGTTTTGTATGAACAAAAGTCTACGAGAGGGAAGGTAGCATGGATTCTTTTAGAAAACACTTCAAGAATTCCTTTCAAAAATCTTGCATAGATTGTTCCAAAAATTCAATTACGATTTTTTTCAGTTTTTTTTTCATAGTGATTTCTCCAGAATTTTTTCAAAGCATTCATCTAGAAAACCTGGAACTTCTGGAATTTATTCAAAAAATCCATCGATGCATTCTTAGTTTCTGTTGTTTCAATAATTCTTCTAGGAGTTCATTTAGATTTTTCTTCAGATTTTTCAAAATTCCTTCTGAAATTTCAATCTTCAATATTATTAGAATTACTTCAGAAATTTCCGCAGGGATTTCTTCAAAAGCTGTTCCATGGATTCTTTCAGCAGTTGTTTCATTAGTTCCTTCAGGAATTGCTCATGTGGTTCCATCAGAGATTCCTCCAGGCATTCATCCATATGAATGTACCAGTGAAGGGACGCTGACATCGGGGAACCTTGGCTAACAAGCTCTGTCATGGTAAACAGCACTGGAAATAATTTATCACACATCTTGTCAGTAATTCGCCGAATCAATGACAATGACCTCCCAAGCAACCAAAAGTTCAGCTATCCTTGATAATATGCACTTTCAAGTTCCATGAAGTTCAGATAAAGTTAGGAATGGAACTTTCTTGCTGCTTAAGAGGCTAAAGTATGCTCACGGGTAACTTCAAGCTACAGGGGATGGCCAAAATGTTTGGGATAGGCAACTTTTTTTTCCCTCACTAAAAAGTTCAACATGCTATAACTTTTCATAGATTGCATCAAAAAATCCCAAATTTTGTCTGTTTGTCAACCTATTATATGTGCATTATTGGTACAAATTTGGGCTTGATCGATTAATATTTCGCAAAGTTAGAACCGTTCGGGTAAAACACCTTTTTTTAGACAACTCATTTTTGAGCTGTTATATCTCGGAACCCAGTGAACCGAATTGAATGAAATTTTGAACGTACACTAACAATATACAAATGCTTCACAAACCATTAAAACATAGGTACTTTTTAAACGTTGAAAAAAGTTATCATGCATTGACACTTTTTGGATTTTTCTCGAAAAAATGTAATTTTTATACATCAATGTCAATAAGATTTAGTGTTGATATCCAAAGATTTTCTACTTCTGTTCTCAAATTATCTCTAAACATATATATTAGAGCCTATTTAGATTGAAGGAAGAACACATTTAATAATTTTTGTGTGGTACTGTAAATTTTACTTATTTTTCTCTATATGGGTAAAAATTTCAACCCGATATAACTTAATTCGCCGTGAGAAAATATTACATTCTATAACGTCGTATTAAGTATCAATATATTGTCGATAAACGTTAAAAAATTCATTCAATTCGGTTCACTGGTTTCCGAGATATGACAGTTCAAAAAATAGTTGTCTAAAAAATAGTGTTTTACCCGAACGGTTCTCTCTCTCGTTTGTCGGGTGAAGATCACTGCGTCCAGATTTTAGAACTATTGTGATATACCCTTTTGCTGTGAGGTACGCAAGTTATCTCAGTAACATATTTGTCACTGAGATACCTTGGTATCGACTGAACTCAAGACCATCTATTATTGATGAATAGAGATCCTGAGTTACAGTATTTATGTGACTCCCCCATTCTGGCGAGACTAGCTTTATGAAGCCAACCACGTCCTTGGGAGATAAGATCCATATGTCAGCAGGCCCTAAAAAGGGCTTGCTGAGAACTTTGAACCTGCGTTGAGTGAGTGCACTGCAATAGCAGAGGATGTGTTCTGATGTTTCCCTCTCCTCGTCACAGAAGCGGCAATTTGAGGTTTGGATTGCTCCGATCTTTTGTAGATGGTATCTGCAGGGGCAGTGTCCAGTTATTAGACCGGTGTAGATGTTGAGATCCCTTTTGTTGAGACCTAATAGTTGTTGGGTTTTCTTGGGGTTTATCGTTACGAGCCTTTTAGATTGGCTCGTATGGGGAAGTGCATTCCAGTTTGATGTGATTTGACTGACCATATATTTGTTCAATTCCATTTTTACAGAGCAGTCTGAGATCCCGCAGAAGGGCTCAGGGCCAATGAACCTTTCATTAGATCCATTTCTGGCTAGCTCATCAGCAATCTCGTTTCCCTCTAGACCCGTATGTCCTGGGATCCAATATAGGTAGACTCGATTGCGTATGGATAAGTTTTTCAAAGCCAGAATGCATTCCCACACTAGCTTTGAGTTACAAGTGTAGTTATTAAGCGACTTAAGTGCCGCTTGGCTGTCAGAGAAAATACATATTTTTGCAAACCTATACTTTCTCCTCAGGCATAATAACACGCATTCTAATATTGCATATATTTCCGCCTGAAATACTGTGGGCCACTGTCCTAAGTGGACAGAGATTTTTGTTCTAGGGCCATAGATTCCGGAGCCTGTCAGATTATTCATTTTCGAACCATCTGTGAAGAAATTTATAGAGCCTGTTGGAACGCTGGGTCCACCTCCTTCCCACTCCTGGCGGGAAGGAATGAGCACATCGTAAGGTAAGTCATAATTGACTACCGTTTCCATCCAGTCACTACAAATTCTTATTGCGGGATTTATGGCAAATTCATTTAATATGCTGAGGTGACCCGTAAGGTCTCCCGACAGCAGCGTTTTTGTTCTCTTTAACCTTAGAGCACTTTTTTCCGCTTCCAGCTTTATGAATTGATCTAACCGGGGCAGGTGAAGCATTGCGTCTAGGGCCAAAGTGGGTGTACTACGAACTGCACCAGTGATCGCTATGCAAGCGGTGCGTTGGATTTTGTTGAGCTTCGCCCTTGCAGCAGCCTCATTAGTTTTAGGCCACCAGACAAGGGAAGCGTAAGTAGTCCTGGGACGAACAATGGTTTTATATATCCACATGATCATACTTGGTTTTAGGCCCCATCTTTTACCCAGGGTTTTTGAACAAACCCAAAGTGTATTGAGACCTTTCTGCACAACTGATTGGAGATGAGAGTTCCAATTCAGTTTTGCGTCGAGTATGACACCTAGATATTTTACTTCGCTTGAATAAACTAGTTGTGTATGATTCAAGAAAAGGGGTTTCAGTTGGACCTTCCTCCGTTTGGTGAAAGGGATAATGGAAGTTTTTGTAGGATTTATGCCTAGTTGTTCCTTATGGCACCAGGAAAAAGTGTGATTTAGGGCAGATTGCATTCTTTCCACGATAACACTTTCGAATTTGCCTCGTACAATAATGACAACGTCATCAGCATATCCAACCACTTCGAAGCCTCTTCTCTCTAAGCTGTCTAGAAGCTCATCCACCACCAGTGACCACAACAAAGGAGAAAGCACTCCGCCTTGCGGACATCCCCTTGTTGCTTTAACAGTAATGTATGAACCGCTAAGCTCAGAGGAGATTTTTCGATTAGCTAGCATAGCATGTACCCAGGTAACAATGCATGGGTCGAATTTTCTCCTCAACATTGCTGACCCTATAGACGAATAAGAAGCGTTATCGAATGCGCCCTCAATATCAAGAAATGCTACAAGAGCAATTTCTTTTGCATTGAGTGTTTTTTCGATCTTTTGAACTACCGTATGTAGTGCCGAGATCGTAGATTTTCCACTTTGATAAGCGAATTG
Source organism: Aedes albopictus (assembly GCF_035046485.1). NCBI lineage: Eukaryota > Metazoa > Arthropoda > Insecta > Diptera > Culicidae > Aedes > Aedes albopictus. The sequence continues at coordinate 78,866,059 of NC_085138.1, read as the reverse complement.
GTTTTTTGACAAAGGCATTGCTTTCATAAATTTGTGATTTATGTACTCGCATAGTACCTTTTCCATAATTTTGAGCATTACAGAGGATAAACTTATCGGCCTGAATGCTTTGGGGTTGGTTTTATCCCTCTTTCCTGCCTTCGGAATGAAGACAGCCCGGATTGAATCAGGGATTGTATCGCTAGGCTCTACAGTGAGCGAACCATCCGTCTTTCGGAGGCTACCCACACCATTGGAGTGGTCTTTTGAAAGAGTTTTTTGGAGTCTGGCCACTACGGGTGTATTCTCTATGCTTTCACACATTAGAATCCACGATTTCCGTTTGGCTGACCTTATTTCTTTGTTGTAGTTCGTCAGGGCCTTTCTGTATAGGCTCCAATCGCCGGTTCGCTTGGCACGATTGAATTCCCTACGCGCAGTTTTCCTAAGCTTCTCAAGAGTTTTATTCCACCATGGAACGTCTCTGCTCGAACTAATTGATTTAGTTGGACAGCTCTCTTGGTAGGCATTAAGGATTTTGTTTTTAATGGATTTGGACGCATCTTCCAATTGTGTAATGGACTTGATGTGACTTTCTATGATGTACTCTTCAGATTGTAGGATAGCTGAGTAGGATTCCCAATCAGTTTTCTTAGGATATTTAAACGTTTTTTCTATCGTTAGACCCCCTTCCCATTCGAAGATGATGTGTTTGTGGTCTGACATTGATATTTCTTCAGAAACATGCCAGTTTTTTATTTTATCAGAGATAGACCGACTACATAGAGTCAAGTCCAAAACTTCCTGACGAATGAGGTTTTCAAACGTGGGCTTGTCACCAACATTACAAATGTCAATGTTCTTGGAAGAGAGAAACTGTAACAGGTACTCACCTCTGGTGTTTATATTTGTACTTCCCCATACGGTGTGATGTGCATTTGCGTCACACCCTATGACGAAGGGGATGTTGTGTCGGTGGCTGTAGGCTACGAGCGCAGCTATTTCTGGAGGAGGGATTTCGTCCACGTCACCTGGGAAGTATGCCGAGACCGTCAAGATCTCTCTACTCCCTCTAGCGGAAGGTACCTCCATCCTGACAGCTACGATGTCCCTTTTTATGAATTCTGAAATTGGAAAGTATTTACAGTTGTTATGTAATAAAATAGCCGCTCTAGGACACGGAGAAAAATAAATTGTAAACACAATTAAATTCTAGTTCAAATCAACCGATTTTTCAGTTTACTATAGCGACAAACTGATTTCTAGTTTAAACTGAACTGTTTTGATTTGTTTGATAATACAAATATTCTCATTTGTCGAAATTTTTGACAGTTTGTTAAAACAAACAGAGATATGGTTTTTTCAACATGAAATGATGGATTGATTCAAACGACTGCACTTTTGCCACTAACAAACCCGGAATGTGATTGTGTAGGTGACGGCAGCAACTGCGGCAGCTCGGAAATCTATTTTTAGACCGTCGGTAAGCGGATGGGGAGGAGAACGACTAAAAAAAGACAAAAAAGGCGAAACCGATCAACTTTTTGTGGATGCTGTCGTGAGTACCTGCGCGTTATCCATCACGGCCAAAGCTGCACTTGGAAGTTGGCGTGATGGATTTGCTGCACCTTCTTCGTTGTGGCGATTTTGGGGTAAGCATTTTATAGATGTGTGAGTGCTCTCGGACCATGTTTATGGTTTTTATTTTGTTGAAACAAATGAAACTTTTGACATTATATGAAATGATGGTAATCGGTTGTTTTTATTGATAAAATCTATATGAAAACAATTAAATATAACTTTGGAATAAGTAAATTCTCAGTTTGAAAATCAACCAATCGTTTTATTGTTTTAAACAAGCGCCATTTTTCTGCGTGGAGAAAGCTGGCTGTCATCATATACCAACTTACATGAGTGTTGTGGAATACCTTGTATTCTGGATTTATTGACCCATGGCTCTTGAATGAGGGCCACGGTTAGATTCTCTTTGGTGAACCTCCGACAGAGCACACCCGTGGCGCTCTCAGCATGGTGGAGGTTCACTTGCAGAACTTTAGTCGCCATTTCCAGGATTACCGCTTTTTTCCGGACGACGACTATCCGGCTTTGGATGTTGCGGATCATCAGGGTGTCGTTTGGTGTTACAGTTTGAGTTGTTTCTCTTCCCTGTAGCGACCTGGCCCGCCAGTTTCGCCTCTGTGGTCAAACTGTCGCTTTTTGCACTCCCTTTGCCCTGTTTAGATACCTTTGGTTTGGTACCACTAGAGCAGGGAGTCGCATGTAAGCTTCGAGCTTTTCCTTTAGAGGCGGACTGACTAGCCTTTATGGTGCTTTTGGGGTGAGATTTACTAACCTCTCCCGAACCGGAGGCTTCCTCAGATTTCTCTTGGGTCGGCCTTCCAGTTAGCCGAACCTTGCCCGAACAGGAGGCCTCCTCAGATTGCTCTTGGGTCGGCCTTCCAGTCGGATTGGCGGTATCGGCAGTCGGTTGATCTGTAATCTTCCTTAGTTGGATTTCACCACCCGGATAAAAAATTACTATTCATTACATGGTAAATATTATTAACATATGACTGGTTTTATTGTTCACAATAAAACACATAGTAGATATATTGTTACTTTTTACAATAGAAATCAAGCCCATATAGTTCGTACAATAAGTGAACATTACCTTTATTAGTGACTAATTGATTCGATTGTTTTTCAATAGTTCTATAATAATTTAAAGTTGCTATCAGTAAAAATTAATTTAAGTTGTTTTTATATAATTGAAAAAGTGCCTGCAAAGTTCTCATGGACTTTTTAGTAAAAAAGAGTTTATTTCTCAATAACACTTAAAAACAATTCGTAACAAATAAAAAACAATAAATATTATTGTTGCTTGGATCATGTTTGTATAATCAAATACTAAATCACTTGACATATTTTTTATAGTTTTCGTTTTAAATTTGAGTACAGTAGATGTTTCCGTTATCGCATGTTATTCGCTAAAACTTCAACGACTGACAGACGTCAAGCCGTGTTGGCAGAGGAAGCTCTCAATGAATAACTGAGAAAGTACTTATAGAAAACTAACTGAAAAGCAGGTTTTAGCCAAGTGAGGATGTTACGACAAGAAAAAGATGAACAATGATTTTTATAATGTTTTCCAATAAATTAAAGGAATCTAGTAAATAGTAAACTACCATTGATAACAATACAAATACAATTAGTTTAATGGGGTCAATTGAACCGATATTATGCTTTTGGTCGAAATACAAAGTGACCGAACGTGCGAAAATTGATATTTAACCTACTTAGAAATGTCGCAACTCAATTTGGATTAGTGCATATTGTTGCTCTTAATTAGCTTAATGATGCGCAACAGAAAAAATAGATTCAAATTTACTTCGCAGCTGTAACTTCGCATGTGCTTCTTGCGACGACTTCGATTTGGTGGTGCGACGATAATATTAAAATAAACATGCAATAATATTTGTTGTTATGTAAACAGATTTCACCTTTGAAAAACCAAAGAATTCATATTTCTCGGTAACATTTGTCTCCAGCATTTACAGATACTAATGGCCACATGAATTGTGAACGATTTATGGTATGGATCATACGACCTGAGGTCTGACTTGTGATATTTGGCAGTTATTTGAAAAGATTGAAGATAGATCTTATCTACAGCTGCCAAGCAATACATACCAGACAGACATTAGAGTGTTTGATTCTTATCATAAAATGTGCATATCATTCTGGCGGCCGTTAGTGCTCGTAAATGCTGGATATAAATGTTAGCGGGAAATATAAATTCTATGGATTTCCAAAAGCGAAAACTGCTTACAAATAACAACAAATATTATTGTATTTTTATTGTAACAACGATTCATTTGACGCCATTCAATTAATTGTATGTGTATTGTAAGAACAATGAAAAAACATTAAGATATATTGTTTTCTTTTGAAAATTGCCCTAAAAATGTCTCATAAAAACACAATACATTCTATTGTTTTTCGCGAAAAAGTGTATGAAAATTTTCTCAAAATTTTATGGTTAAGATACATAACGACCACCATTTTTTATTGTAAAAATGCCATTTACCATTCGCCGAATGGTATAGAACAATAGGGGTGATGGTGAGTGTGCCGTGTAAATTACAATACGTTTAATGGTGAATATTTTTCGAAAAAATGGTGTTGTAACAATAAAATTTATCGTATTTTTATGATACTTTTTATCAGGGCAAATCGGTAGTTGAGGGTGTATTTGGACTTCTTCAACTTTTCCATCGACGCACCCTCTACTGTGAAGATCCATTCGACATGAATGTCTTTCAGAATGGATCGTTTCACAATACGCCAATTAGTTGTTGTGATGTCATTTTGGCTTTCTATGAGAGCCTTTATTCGGTCGTCGTCATAGCTGGAGCTTTGTGGGAAGAATGCTCGGATCATCTCTGGACGTGGAATCGCCACTTCGTCCATTGCCATCAGCTCTGCACCTTCCCAGGGTTTCATGGATGGGGATATTCTCTTTTATCACTCAGCAGTCTCTTGATCCTTACAGATTAGAACCATGTAACCGGACTTGTAGATGAGGTTGTTGAATTTGGGTTTTATTGGCTCGTTTCGTTGTTGAACTACTCTGAGCAGGAGTGCTTCTTGTAGAAGGTCTAGCTGGGCTGTAGTGAGTTGGACGGTGGGAAAGTCTTTGGGTATTATCCCGACCTTCACGCTTTTGGCCATATCACTGTAGCTGATACCAGCTGTTTTCCTCATGGGTGGGTTTTGTTGTCCAGACACGTTTTTCTGAGGCGCGCTGTTTGTGGACTGTTGGGCGCGCTCTCTCGGATCCAGATGGTGCTTCACCCTTTTTTGTTTGGGGTCCTCTGTGGCGGATTTGTCTAGGTCGTTTCTCGAGCGTTTTGAGGAAGCGGGCTCGCTCTCCTTATTCAGGATTATGGACAAGGCCTCATTCCGGTCTTTTCCCTTCTCCCGGAGAGTTCTAAGCTGCTTCCTCTGCGAACGTGTGAGTGTGGGGAATTTCTTACTCGGAGCCCCCTTGGCTTCCGTAGAACCCTTGTTATCTTCGGATCCTTTGCTACTTGCTGAAGATTCTTGGGGGTTGATGACGATCCGTATACCATCATCTTCGTTATCTTCCATGTCCAGCAGGTTGGAGTCGGTCGATGAGGGGTGTTGTAGATCTGGATCAGCTTTGTCGAAACATGTGCTGCTCCGGGAGGTAGGCGTTGAGGGGCAGGATATTTCCATCTTCTCCTGCAAACTACTGAGTAGCTGGTCTTCGGTAAGGCCAAGCTGACTCAGAGTATTCTCCACTTCGCTCTCACACGACTGAGAGAGGCAGTCGTCACCTTGAAGATTGTTTGTAAAATTTGTACTCATTTTTGGTCCCACGAGTAGCTAGGGAAATAAATGTCCGCTGCACCAGTGCCCCGCTGTAGTGCAGTAAGGGCTGCTTACTGGGGTGTTCGCCCTGGTGCACCCCAGGCTCCGTTCGCGGTTGAGCATGTTTAGAACCCCCTCAACCATTCAGCCCTCGGCACGGATCGCATGACACCTTGGCATTGGGGTTTATCCATTTTTTCTTTACACGATGGCCATGAATAACAGCCATCGCAACCTTCCTCCTTTACCAGGGCTTAGGACCTGTAGCTCAAGTTCTCAATAGTTTCACGATCTTTCGGACATGCAACTACGGAGAACCATCATTGCTAGCGGAGTTCTAACTTCACGAAAAATTAATCAATCAAGCCCAAATTTGTACCAATGATGCACATATAATAGGTTGACAAACAGTCAAAATTTGAGATTTTTTGATGCACTCTATGAAAAATTACAGCATGTTGAATTTGTTTGTGGGAGAAAAAAAGTTGCCTATCCCAAACATTTTGGCCATCCCCTGTACATGAAGTACCGAAAGGAATTCTTGGGAACTTGAAAGTTCCAATCAAGTTCCGTGTAGCATCTTAAGCAGCCTGCAAGCTGCTTAAGAGGCTAACAATGAACTTGTTTTGAACTTCAGTTCAAAGTTCCAGCAAGCAGTGTTGGTAATAACTCAAATTCTCAAATCTCATGGTTGAGTTGTTTCACGCGCGATTCTTGACTCGCCAAACTCACTGCCGAAAAAATCATGCATGAGTTGACTCATGATTTCACTCATTGCTTTATTTCTTGCTGTTTTTAATATTTACATCAAAGTTTTTAGGTTGTATGATATTGCGGAGATTCCACCTGTTTAGACTCCTGCGAGAAAATTAGTTGCGTGGATTTTTCTTGCGTGGGCCCACAGATATAAAACCAGACCGCGTCCTGGTGAATATTTTACGCTGTGTTGTTAGGTATACATTTGGTGATAGTTTTGCATTGTAAACAAACATTTATAACGCACCTACGCTGAAAATGAGCCTAATTATTTATTTGCGTCGGAATCTATAAATCTTCACAACGGGCAATAGAACAAAAGCAAATCTAGCGTACAACAACATTGAATGCCGTTCAAATTGATTTGAATTCGTTTTACAAGCGAATGAGATTTCGACGCTTGACTCGTGAGAGCGAGATTTTGCATGAAATTCTCGCGCGTGAGAAAACGATTTAAAATCGCGCGCGACTTTTCTCACGCAGGAGCGGTTCATGAGTGTACTTTGAGTGTGAGTTTACCAACACTGCCAGCAAGTTCATCGCGAGCCTCCTAAACAGCTTCAAAGTTCATAGTAAGTTCCGTGTGAGCATTCTAAGCAGCTTTGAGAAAATTTTCACCTACTTTTACACATACATCATATATTGTTGGAGGAATGAAACCAATCGTTAACTACCAATTATATTTCAATAATACTAACAATAATAATAGTGATAATAATAACCGTATCACCGTAGGCACGGGAGCCCACGGCAACGGAAGGAACGACGACGCCAGTGCAGCGGAGGACGGAAATGAACCAACTCCCACGTTGAGGGAAGTTAAGGATGCCATTCACCAGCTCAAAACCAACAAAGCAGCTGGTAAGGATGGTATCGCAGCTGAACTCATCAAGATGGGCCCAGAAAAGTTGGCCACCTGTCTGCATCGGCTGATAGTCAGGATCTGGGAAACCGAACGGCTACCGGAGGAGTGGAAGGAAGGGGTAATCTGCCCCATTCACAAGAAAGGTGACCATTCGGAATGTGAGAACTTCAGGGCGATCACTATTTTGAATGCTGCCTACAAAGTGCTATCCCAGATCATCTTCCGTCGTCTGTCACCTAAAACAAATGAGTTCGTGGGAAGTTATCAAGCCGGCTTTATCGACGGCCGGTCGACAACGGACCAGATCTTTACCGTACGGCAAATCCTCCAGAAATGCCGTGAATACCAGGTCCCAACGCCCCACCTGTTCATCGACTTCAAAGCGGCATACGATAGTATCGACCGCGCAGAGCTATGGAGAATCATGGACGAAAACGGCTTTCCTGGGAAGCTGACTAGACTGATTAAAGCAACGATGGACGGTGTGCAAAACTGCGTAAGGGTTTCGGGTGAACTATCCAGCTCATTCGAATCTCGCCGGGGACTGCGTTAAGGTGACGGACTCTCATGTCTACTCTTCAACATCGCTCTGGAAGGTGTGATGCGACGAGCCGGGCTCAACAGCCGGGGAACGATTTTCATAAAATCCGGTCAATTTGTGTGCTTTGCGGACGACATGGACATTATAGCAAGAACATTTGAAACGGTGGCAGAACTGTACACCCGCCTGAAACGCGAAGCAGTAAAGGTCGGTCTGGTGGTGAATGCCTCAAAAACAAAGTACATGCTGGTAGGCGGAACCGAAAACGACCGGATCCGTCTGGGTAGGAATGTTACGATAGACGGGGATACTTTCGAGGTGGTGGAGGAATTCGTCTACCTCGGATCCTTACTGACGGCTGACAACAACGTGAGCCGTGAAATTCGGAGGCGCATCATCAGCGGAAGTCGGGCCTACTACGGGCTCCAGAAGAAACTGCGGTCGAAAAAGATTCACCCACGCACCAAATGCACCATGTACAAAACGCTAATAAGACCGGTGATCCTCTACGGGCACGAGACATGGACCATGCTCAAGGAGGACCTACAAGCACTCGGAGTTGTCGAGCGACGCGTGCTAAGAACGATCTTCGGCGGTGTGCAGGAGAACGGTGTGTGGCGGAGAAGGATGAACCACGAGCTCGCTGCACTTTACGGCGAACCCAGCATCCAGAAGGTGGACAAAGCCGGAAGGATACGGTGGGCAGGGCATGTTGCAAGAATGCCGGACAACAACCCTGCAAAGCTGGTGTTTGCAACGGATCCGGTTGGCACAAGAAGGCGTGGAGCGCAGAGAGCACGATGGGCGGACCAGGTGGAGCGTGACTTGGCGAGCATTGGGCGCGACCGAGGATGGAGAGCGGCAGCCACAAACCGAGTATTGTGGCGTACTATTGTTGATTATGTCTTGTCTTAATGATGTTGAACAAATAAATGTATGTATGTATGTAATAACCGTATCACCTCACATCTGCCATGACAGTTAGTAATTATGCTTGCTAAATTAGCTCAAGAATAATCTATGTTTAGTTTAGTGATTGCAAAAATCACATTTTTTTTTATTACCAAAGCACTTTTATTCTCCTTTTGAAGCTATTAGAAGGCTATTCGCGCCCGTCTGTGAACTTCGAAAGGTGATGGCCAGTGTCTTTAGAAGCTGCTTAGCATGCTATCTGACCATGCTATGTGAACTTTCAAGTTCAGATAACGACTTAAAAATGGAGCTGCTTAGAATGCTATAGAACAACCTCGAACAAGCTGCTTAGCTCTAAAATGACCGTCTTATCTAAACTTTTGGTTACTTGGGTAATCTGTCCCATCCACAAGAAATGTGTGAGAACTTTCGAGCGATCACCATTTTGAATGCCGCCTACAAAGTGCTATCCCAGATCATCTTCCGTCGTGTTTACCTAAAGTAAATGAGTTCGTGGGAAGTTACCAAGCCGGTTTCATCGACGGCCGGTCGACAACGGACCAGATATTCACGGTACGGCAAATCCTCCAGAAATGCCGTGAATACCAGGTCCCAACGCACCACCTGTTCATCGACTTCAAAGCGGCATACGACAGTATCGATCGCACAGAGCTATGGAAAATCATGGACGAAAACAGCTTTCCCGGAAAGCTTACCAGACTGATGAGAGCAACGATGGACGGTGTGCAGAACAGCGTAAGGATTTCGGGTGAACCATCCTGTTCATTCGAATCTCAACGGGGCAGTGCTGAAAATTTCATTTCGTCATATCTAAATTCAACCACCTACAGCTCATTTTAGAAGCTGAACCTAAGAATATGGTATATGAAAAGCTTGTGCAGCTGGACCAGGTCTGCAAGAAGGTCACGGAAAAACCTTTATTTTTCGATTATTTAATGTTAATGTCACGGACTATCTTTGTAAAATGCCAAATGATATTCACCGTGTATATCATTTGGCATTTGTCATAGGTAGTCCGTGACATTTACCTAAAATAATCGAAAAATAGTGTTTTTCCGTGATTTTCTTGCAGAACTGGTCCAGCCGCACAAGTTTTTCATATACCATATTCTTAGGTTCAGCTTCTAAAATGAGCTGTAGGTGGTTGAATTTAGATATGACGAAACGAAATTTTCAGCACTGCAACGGGGACTACGACAAGGTGATGGAATGGACTATCCTGCCTACTATTCAACATCGCCCTGGAAGGTGTTATGCGATGAGCCGGGCTCAACAGCCGGGGTACGATCTTCACTAAATCCGGCCAATTTGTCTGTTTTGCGGATGACATGGATCAAGGATTCTCAAACTTTTCTAGCTTGCGACCCACTTTTGGTTGTAATAGAATTTGACGACCCACTAGCGAGTTTTTTTTCATAAAATAAATATTTTAGAAAATTGGGACAATTTTTAAGCTTTTTTAAATTATAGCGTTCTTTTTGTTTTCTGAAAATAATCAAAATAAGGTTAAAATGCACAAGAAATATGCTTCTGTAAACCATATGTCTTAAGAAATTGAGATAAGTTGGTACGCTTCCAATAAAAAATGAACCATTCTGGCTCCATGTCAAACTACAAAACTTCACACATTTTTAGGAACTCTGTCACACGTTTAGGGAATAAAGAAAATATAAAATTTTAACAAAGTGTTTGAAGGTATGATGGCAATTTTGTGCTTCCTTAGAACTTTCTTAGAAATTTCTTTCAATTCAAACTATTTTGTTATAGGTAAGCTTAACCGAAGCCCTTAAAAAACACATATGTTTCGGTAGACTGAGTTATAATCCTTCTAATAATAAATTTCATCGTTAAAAAATCGATTTTAGAATGCAGAATAGCTTCAATACTCGATTTGCTTCGGACTGTGACTCATAATACAGAAGTTTGGGAAAAATTAAGGAGGAACCTCATTTCTAGAAATGAGATTCCTAAAGAGATTTTGTGTAAATTTCTTCGACATAAGTTAAGGAAGTACTGGAAGATATTTATTACAATAACGCCTCAACCTCCACGACCCACTTAAAATCAGCCTGCGACCCACCGGTGGGTCGCGACCCATAGTTTGAGAAACGCTGATGGATATTATTGTTAGAACATTTCGGACTGGTGGTGAATGCGGCTAAGACAAAGTACATGCTGGTGTGGGACTGAGCGAGACAGGACAAGCCTTGGCAGCAATGTTACGATAGACGGGGATACCTTCGAGGTGGTGGAGGAATTCGTCTACCTCGGATCCTTACTGACGGCTGACAACAACGTGAGCCGTGAAATTCGGAGGCGCATCATCAGCGGAAGTCGGGCCTACTACGGGCTCCAGAAGAAACTGCGGTCGAAAAAGATTCACCCACGCAACAAATGCACCATGTACAAAACGCTAATAAGACCGGTGATCCTCTACGGGCACGAGACATGGACCATGCTCGAGGAGGACCTACAAGCACTCGGAGTTGTCGAGCGACGCGTGCTAAGAACAACCCCCCCGTAACTTGACAGATGAGCTCAGTTTCGCGTACCTACTCGCAAATCGCAGGTGTCGCTACTGTTCGTAAACAACGGGTCCATCCTTCACTGACGCAACAATTTTTGTCCATAAGGCTATCTGACGTTTGATCATCGTTCTCTGTTTCGCTGCCGAGGAGGATAGGTTTGTTTTCATACGGAAACGTTTCCCTATGAAAATAATAAACACAAAATCGCTATTTTCTGTGACTGCTTGAGTGAGAAGGGCGATGAACGCTAGATTGCCTTATGCGAAAACATCTTTTTGTTTCGTGGTGAGTGGAAGTCAACAAGAGGCTAGCGTTTCGTATCAAAAGGACGTATTCAACAGAAGCGCAAAAACTAATGTTCATTAAATTTAAATTATTTTAATTTTCCGTTTTTATTTGTTGTAAAAAAATGTAATAAAGGCACATGAAATGTCGGCACCAACATTTCAAAAGGGCGTAACTGCATTTTGAAACAACCCCCTCTTTCACATCTGTGGATCGTATTTCAATGCCGCCATGCAAATCACCTCCAGTGTAGGAAAGCAGAGCAATTTCTCTGTCTAGTAATGTTTGTGAATTTCGTGGGAAACTTAAAATATGACCCACAGATGTGAAAGAGTGGTTTGTTTCAAAATGCAGTTACGCCCTTTTGAAATGTTGGTGCCGATGTAATAAAAGCACATATTAATTGGAGACTGCGCATGCTAGACCAAACCGAAGATCAAACTCAAAAAAAAACATCAACAAATGATTATTTTAACTTCCATTTTGACTTTACCACCAGATATGTAGCTGTAAAATGTTAGCATAAGTAACCTGTCCGTGTAGCTGCCAGCTTAGAATAGCACTACGGACCACCTGTTCCGGGGGTAAAAGTCCACCAAACAGGTAACCCTAATCCAAGGTGTCAGGCGACCCGTGCTGAGGGATGAATGGTTGAGGGGGTTTAAAACATGCTCGATCTTTAACGGAGCCCGTAGCGTGGGTAGATCGCCTTTTTGGGTTGCGTTGCGGTGTTAGATCTACCAAACCGAAATCTAGTGTCGTCCTATTTTTCAATTTTGGAATATGTGTTCTGATAATTATAGGCATTATAGTATTTAGTCCTTGCTACTGGTGTTGTGATGACTTCCAGTCTTTGAATAAAACTAAGTTTACCAACTTTACTTTGCATATAGTTAAAAACCTCACCATCTGAGGCTAAACTCAATGCAAAGGAAATCAAATTGGGTTAGGGATCCATGTATGTACTAACTCTTCGAAGACTGGAAAGTGCTAGTACGCAAGGAACATACTAGAATCCTTATTACTGAACACATGTCCCATTATTGGAATGATATTGCTGCTAATGTTAAAACCCGGGTCCTAAACCTGGGGAGAATTTAGCAGTAAAACAAGGGTGATGCTAGGTTTCCGATGCATGGCCAATATCAGTACTCTTGTTTTGTTTTCTAAGAAAACAAAACAAAAACTGTATCAAAATCGATACTTTATTGCCCCTCAATGGCAATTGAGTAATGCGACATGCACTACACTAAGGATACGGGTAATGTCACAATAGATCTAAAAACTGGTCGCAGTGACAAACCCGAACAGGAATAAAAAAAAAAAAAACCTAGTTTATTAGTTGCTGGTGCTTAATAACCGCACTAGAAAAAAACATGAGTTTCTTATCAGTTTTGTGAAAGTCGACTGTTTTGCCTTTACCCGTTTTATGGATATAATTTTCGCTTCTAGTAAACAAAATTCATCATGCCGCACTTAATTTGCATTTATCTACCACAAAAAAGCGGAAACAACAAATTAAGGTCCGTTTAATGTTTTAATATTTTTTGTGCGGTTTGTTGTTGTCGGTTTTCGTCATTTTCAAAAGTAGCGCTTGCCGCTTCGAATCTGACAGTACCACCCGGACCAAAATGTTTAGGTACGCTGACGTTGTTCGGCAGCTGTCAAGAAGCTCCCGGGTTGGCTAAGAACGATCTTCGGCGGTGTGCAGGAGAACGGTGTATGGCAGAGAAGGATGAACCACGAGCTCGCTGCACTTTACGGCGAACCCAGCATCCAGAAGGTGGCCAAAGCCGGAAGGCTACGGTGGGCAGGGCATGTTGCAAGAATGCCGGACAACAACCCTGCAAAGTTGGTGTTTACTAACCATCCAGTTGATACAAGAAGGCGTGGAGCGCAGAGAGCACGATGGGCAGAACCGGGTGGAGCGTGATCTGGCGAGCGTTGGAGAGCTGCAGCTGCAAATCGAGTATTATGGCGGTAATTTGTTGATTCAGTATTATTATGAATTTGATGTTAACTAAATAAATGAAAAATGAACCTGTAGTGGTTTATTTATGTTTTGGTACATGTTGATATACAGTTAATATAAAAGTAAATGAAAAAAAAACTGCTTCGATTTTATGTAAAAATCGATTTAAAGACATTTCGAAAATTGAAATGTTCACGAAATCGAGATATATCTGTATTGTGAAACGTATAAAATACGGGAGACTTCAGTGGGCTTGATACGCAGTGTGTATGTTGGAAGAAGGAATGGCGAAACCAATATTCTGAGGATCTGAGATGACCAAATGTTGGTCAAAATAGTTTAAGAACGGGACGGTTCTTGTAATCGAGTAGAAAAACTAGCTACTTTCAACGGATTAAAAATAATAGAAATGAAATGTACTTATATAAACCCCACTTTCGAGCGAATTATTTCATAATGAAACGCAATTTCAAAACCACCGTCTAACAAGATGTTACTCATAGCGACCATTGTGCCATCCAAGTCCAGTCTACGGCAGCAGGACGTGTACCACACATAGCCGCTGCTAATCACTGAGCTCTCTTCTCAAATGACCAAAATGACCAAGCCGAGTGCAACCGGAACGCACATCATTCCGGACCATTTCCCACAGCAGCCCCGGAGATTTTAATCTAATAATCCTATTTTAAAACATTGTGTCCATAGCCAGCAGCAGTGGTCGATTTGCTATAGAGAATAATGAGTTTACCGCCGAGAAGTGGCGTTCCTACCGGCAAAAAGGCTTAAGGGTCTCCGTCAGCGCAGCAGGGTGGTGCATTGCGAATTCTGGAAAAGAGATTTCTCCGGGTCCAATTAGCCGGGTAAGAGCTGTGAGCTCTGTTTGGTGATATGGAAATGCAATCGTTTGATGATTATGATGATGATTACATATCCCTACCTATGAGTATACCAGCTTGACCGGTTCTGTCGGTTTTCCGGATTGAGAAAGCGCAAAGGATGGGAGCTGACGGATGGACGTTTTAATTTGAAATGCTCGCAAAAATAATTATAATTGGATGAAAACATTTTTAGGTCCACGTTCTCCGAATGATGGAGGAATATTCCGAGCGTTGTGCTGCACCGCTCCGTACTGATTTTTTTTGTCGATCCCAGATCATCCGCTCCGGGAAATGCAGAAATAGCTTCCATTTCAAAATGGAATATTTCACATATGAATTAATTGAAATCATAAACGAGACGGATTCTTCTCGAGCCCGTTATTAATTCTTGCGAGCTCCAAACAGCCCCGGATCAAGGTAAGTAAAAGGAAGGTAATCCAATATGTCAGATTCCAACATCCGCCATATTGGAAAACCTAACGACAGCTGGCAAGTTTGTATTTAATTTTTTTCACTAGTGAGATGCCAAACAAAAACTTTCAGCCCTAGCAACGTAGCAACCCCACAGAAACCATTCACGCTTAACTTTCTCAGCACTAAAATCGAACAAACTCCATGACACTCATCGAGTGTTTCCTACTTACACGGATTGCAAATTAGCTCGTACATCCACTTAAGCAAATATTTCGCAATATTTTCGGCAAAGCAATCTCTTTTGGTTAAGTAATTACCATTGTATTCATAATTAACAAAAATGCGGGGGCGCGAGCATATTTTAAACCTGGGGGAATATTACTCATTTTATGAGTGCCATGGAAATATGTCAACATTGGTTATCCGTGTTGAAAATGTTGTTGCCGATGCGGCGCAGCAACGCTTCTGTACACGGAGAAACGAAAGTACCCAAAAGTGAGTTCAATCCACCCAACTTCGAGGTTGCGTGCGGGAAGCCAATTTTGAGTTGATGAAGTCGATGTTGAGGTAGGTAGTTTGCATTTAGGCGTATTCGGCCAAAGTACCTAAAGTCGAAGTTCTTTTTACTCAACCATCAGTAAAAATCACTCAACTTTCGGTTCTATGTCACTTACTCAATTTTGGCTTCCCGCATCGAACTCTCAAAGTTGGGTTGTTTTGCTATTCACTCTTTGACAACAACAAAGAGAGCAAATGAAATGGGATGCAAAAAAGAACTCAAAAGTGAGTTTAAAAATACTCAAATTTGAGTTTTCTTGTTTTTCAGTGTAGCGTTCTGCTGCATAAACAAACTGGCCGGCTGTCACCTCCATCCCCCCGCAGTGTGCCGCACTCCCCGCATCCACTTACTGCTTATACGCTAACACCTTCCTTATAGGGCACTGTATGAAATTCTCTCCTTCTCTTTCACTCTTACAGAAATTTTGTAAACAACAAGGCCAAGAAACGTCAAAAACCCATACAAAATCAAAACAATGCAGTGCCCTATAGGGAACTGCACGCCGCGGTTGCTATGGAAAATTCTTCTAAGTCCTTGACGTTTCGTGGCCTTGTTGTTTACGATTTGGACTTAGAAAAATTTTGCTGGTTTTACTGAGGTGCACCCAGGTGGGCAGGGTGGCTTTGATTGAAATTATCAACGCGTGGTTCGTGGGTGGCGGAATGCGCGCGTTCGGGCTCCTACTTGCAAGATTATGAAACCTGACTTGACTACAGTTATGAAGTTCAGCAAGTTGTAAGGCATGATTAGCTGATGTCAGGATGAATCATTGACCACATGGTCACCACTGGCCACTCCGGGAACTTCCGGGATGACCCGAAACAACCTGGAGAACCGGTGATAGGGGTCAATTACGTTTATTTAGCAAAACATGATGAAAAACACCACGGCTCTTTTTTTATGATTTTTCGTCAATTCACTTGTGACTGCATAGCAATACTGGCCATGGTTCCCATGTGCCACTTCCGAAACTTCCGGGATGCCCTGAAGAACCGACATTAGAGGATAATCATATTCTAACAGAAAAATGTGTCATGCGACGGATCTTCCTTCATGAATTTTCATAGATATGTTTAAGGTTGTATCGATGCTAGACATGGCCCCCATTATTGGCCACTTCTGGAACATCCAGGTACCCCGACGGAAACGACAACAAAAGCTAATTACGATCATACAACAAAACATGTAATGTGACCATCATGATTTTTAATTCCTATGTATGTGGTCGTATCAAAAGTGGCCACACTCTTGGTTGACCATTTCTGAAACTTTCTGGGGCGCCCTGAGGGAACCGATGGCCAGAATCAATTTGGTTCATTCAGCGACGGTTTCATCATGTTTTTCGAGAATATGCTTGTGGTTACTGCTAAAACTTAGAGAATGCCCTCAAGAGACTGATGGCATATTGAACAAACGCGTTCATATGACAAAATGTGGTGTGTAACGCATCTTGGCTAGGTCCAGAGAAATATCTGACAGGATAAAATAATGCCTGATGGAACTTCCGAAGGATTCCCTGGCGTAATTCCTGGAGGAATCCCTTTCAAAATGTTTGAAGGCATCCTCAACGGAATTTCTTGAGAAACGTCCATCTGGGAATTGCTCCGGGTTCTCCTCCTCCAATTCCTCCAGGAGTTTCTCTAAGAGTTCATTCTAAATTTTTTCCTTAAGTAAGTATGAGAGTTTCTTCCAAAACTTCTCCGGGAATTTCTTCTGTAATTCCGCACAAAGTCCTTCCTGGAACTCCTCTGGGAGTTTCTTCTTAAGTTCCTCTGGAATTCCCCCCGGCAGTCCCTTTTAAATTACACCAGGAGTTTCACGTAGAATTTCACTGTGAGTTTGTCATAATTTCCCCCGAGAGTTTATGCTGAAATTCTTCCACAGGCAGTTTCTCATGAAATTCCTCCGGGAATTTCCCCAGGAATTCCTACGGAAGATGCTTGTAGAATTTCTTTAGTTCATTCTAGAATATCTCTGGAAGTTCCTTCTGAAATTCCTCCGAGAGTTCATCCTGGAATTCTTCCGGGAGTTCACTCTGAAGTTCACGCGGAAACTCCAACGGTAGTTCGACCTAGAATTTATCTGTGAGTTCGCCATAGTATTCCTTCAGAGTACCATCCGGGAGTTTCCTCCTAGAATTCCTCTTGAAATTCCTCATGGAACTTCCTGGATCCCAAAAATGCTTCAGGAGTTTATCACAGAATTGCTCGGATGTTCCTCTTGAAAAACGTCCGGGAGTTCCTTCAGGAAATCTTCCGGAAGTTCCTCTGGAAGTTCGTCCTGCAATTTCTCCTAAAGTTGCTTCTGGAATTCTTTCTGGAAATTCTTCTGGAATCCTTCTAGGAGTATCTCTGGAGTTAATCTGAGAATTCCTCCCAAAATTCCTCCTTTCTTACCGAGATTTCTCTGAAGGGTCACTTTGAAACACCTTCTGAAATTCCCACAGGAGTTGCCCGTGAAATTTCTCATTAAATTTCACAGGGGACTCTACTTTTATTTCTTAGGGGGGTTTGCCTTAGAATATCTCTAGGAGTTTCTCCTAAAACTCTGGGACTTCCTATTGAAATTCCTTCTGGAGTTCCTCCTCCTCTGAGAGTTCACGCTGGAGCCCCTACGAGAGTTCATCCTGAAATCCTCCGGGAGTAAGTCATAGTATTACTTCGGATTCTCCACTTGAATACTCTCCACAAGTATCCTCCTGGTACCTCTATGAGAGTTCCTCGAAGATCCTGGAATTCCTCTATGAGTTCGTTATATTATGTCTTCGGATGTTCCTCTTGAATACCCTCCTGGAATTCCTTCGAGAGTTCCTCATGAAATGTTACCAGGAGTCCCTTCTGAAATTTCTCTAGGAATTCCTTCTGGCAGATCCTCCTGGAAATCATCAGATAGTTCCTCCTAGAATTCCTGCGGAAATCCTTTCGGTAGTTCCTCCTGAAACTACTTCGTGAGTTCATCCTAGAATTTCACAGGGAGTTTCTCATGATATTCCTGCGAGAGTTTATGCTGGAATTTCTTCGGGAGTTCCTTCTTGAGTTTCTTAGGTTATCCTTTTGAAATTCCTTCATTCCTTTGAAATGCCTGATGGAACTTCCGGAGGATTCCCTGGCGTAATTCCTGGAGGAATCCCTTTCAAAATGTTTGAAGGCATCCTCAACGGAATTTCTTGAGAAACGTCTGGCAAAATGTTTGAGGAATCTCTGACTAATATATTGAGGAAATCTCTGTTGGAATTGTTGAATAAATATCTGGCAGAGATAATCCAGATGCAGTGCATTGCCCTTGCGGAACTCCTAGATGAATCTCTTAAAAAAAAAACAGATGGAATTCAAGAGCAGTAATTTGCGTAAATTTTAGAGGAGTCCTTAGCGGAGTTCCTGTATGAAGTTCTTAGCGGAGTTCCTGTATGGCGGAATTTCTAAAGAAATTTTGAGAGGAATGGCAGCAGTAATCACCTGCAGTACTCTTTTTTTTACCCCCGCTGTTGGGGGAATGAAACAGCACTCTAAGAGCAACCCCTGATGGATTTCCAGGAAAAATCCCTGATAAACACCACGAAGAATACCCTCCGGAACTGTTGGAGAAATTTCTGGAAGAACTTCTAGCTGAACTTCTGGAGCAGTCAGTGGTGGAATTCAAGATAAATTACTAGTGAATCTTCAGAAAAATCCCTGGTGAAACACTACGCACAATCCTTTACGAAACTCATGGAATGATACATGGTGGAGCTTCTGGAAAAATAACTGGCACAGCATCTGTCAGAAATCACTAGCACCACAAATTATTTTTAACGACTTTTGATAGGGATTTCTCCAGGAACAAGACCAGGGAATCTCCCAGAAGTTCCTTAACTTTGGTGTAGCTAGAGCGGCCACCAGGATCCGAACAATCAGAGGAACATTTGAAGAAATACTCTTACGAACTCTCGAAGGTATTACAGGAAGGACTACCGAAGGAATTCTAGGAGAAATCGCCATAGGAATTTTGGGAGGAAATCCCAGGGGAACTTCTACGGAAATTCCAGGTCAAACTCCCGTGGGAATTTCAGGAGAAACTTCCGTTGACTTTCTAGGAGAAATTCCACGAGCAGCTCCCGCAGGAATTCCTCGAGGAAATCCTGAAGGAATTTCAAAAAAATAACCTAAGAAACTCAAGAAGGAACTCCCGAAGAAATTCCAGCATGAACTCTCGCAGGAATATCATGAGAAACTCCCTGTGAAATTCTAGGATGAACTCACAAAGTAGTTTCAGGAGGAACTACCGAAAGGATTTCCGCAGGAATTCTAGGAAGAACTATCTGATGATTTCCAGGAGGATCTGCCAGAAGGAATTCCTAGAGAAATTTCAGAAGGGACTCCTGGTAACATTTCATGAGGAACTCTCGAAGGAATTCCAGGAGGGTATTCAAGAGGAACATCCGAAGACATAATATAACGAACTCATAGAGGAATTCCAGGATCTTCGAGGAACTCTCATAGAGGTACCAGGAGGATACTTGTGGAGAGTATTCAAGTGGAGAATCCGAAGTAATACTATGACTTACTCCCGGAGGATTTCAGGATGAACTCTCGTAGGGGCTCCAGCGTGAACTCTCAGAGGAGGAGGAACTCCAGAAGGAATTTCAATAGGAAGTCCCAGAGTTTTAGGAGAAACTCCTAGAGATATTCTAAGGCAAACCCCCCTAAGAAATAAAAGTAGAGTCCCCTGTGAAATTTAATGAGAAATTTCACGGGCAACTCCTGTGGGAATTTCAGAAGGTGTTTCAAAGTGACCCTTCAGAGAAATCTCGGTAAGAAAGGAGGAATTTTGGGAGGAATTCTCAGATTAACTCCAGAGATACTCCTAGAAGGATTCCAGAAGAATTTCCAGAAAGAATTCCAGAAGCAACTTTAGGAGAAATTGCAGGACGAACTTCCAGAGGAACTTCCGGAAGATTTCCTGAAGGAACTCCCGGACGTTTTTCAAGAGGAACATCCGAGCAATTCTGTGATAAACTCCTGAAGCATTTTTGGGATCCAGGAAGTTCCATGAGGAATTTCAAGAGGAATTCTAGGAGGAAACTCCCGGATGGTACTCTGAAGGAATACTATGGCGAACTCACAGATAAATTCTAGGTCGAACTACCGTTGGAGTTTCCGCGTGAACTTCAGAGTGAACTCCCGGAAGAATTCCAGGATGAACTCTCGGAGGAATTTCAGAAGGAACTTCCAGAGATATTCTAGAATGAACTAAAGAAATTCTACAAGCATCTTCCGTAGGAATTCCTGGGGAAATTCCCGGAGGAATTTCATGAGAAACTGCCTGTGGAAGAATTTCAGCATAAACTCTCGGGGGAAATTATGACAAACTCACAGTGAAATTCTACGTGAAACTCCTGGTGTAATTTAAAAGGGACTGCCGGGGGGAATTCCAGAGGAACTTAAGAAGAAACTCCCAGAGGAGTTCCAGGAAGGACTTTGTGCGGAATTACAGAAGAAATTCCCGGAGAAGTTTTGGAAGAAACTCTCATACTTACTTAAGGAAAAAATTTAGAATGAACTCTTAGAGAAACTCCTGGAGGAATTGGAGGAGGAGAACCCGGAGCAATTCCCAGATGGACGTTTCTCAAGAAATTCCGTTGAGGATGCCTTCAAACATTTTGAAAGGGATTCCTCCAGGAATTACGCCAGGGAATCCTTCGGAAGTTCCATCAGGCATTATTTTATCCTGTCAGATATTTCTCTGGACCTAGCCAAGATGCGTTACACACCACATTTTGTCATATGAACGCGTTTGTTCAATATGCCATCAGTCTCTTGAGGGCATTCTCTAAGTTTTAGCAGTAACCACAAGCATATTCTCGAAAAACATGATGAAACCGTCGCTGAATGAACCAAATTGATTCTGGCCATCGGTTCCCTCAGGGCGCCCCAGAAAGTTTCAGAAATGGTCAACCAAGAGTGTGGCCACTTTTGATACGACCACATACATAGGAATTAAAAATCATGATGGTCACATTACATGTTTTGTTGTATGATCGTAATTAGCTTTTGTTGTCGTTTCCGTCGGGGTACCTGGATGTTCCAGAAGTGGCCAATAATGGGGGCCATGTCTAGCATCGATACAACCTTAAACATATCTATGAAAATTCATGAAGGAAGATCCGTCGCATGACACATTTTTCTGTTAGAATATGATTATCCTCTAATGTCGGTTCTTCAGGGCATCCCGGAAGTTTCGGAAGTGGCACATGGGAACCATGGCCAGTATTGCTATGCAGTCACAAGTGAATTGACGAAAAATCATAAAAAAAGAGCCGTGGTGTTTTTCATCATGTTTTGCTAAATAAACGTAATTGACCCCTATCACCGGTTCTCCAGGTTGTTTCGGGTCATCCCGGAAGTTCCCGGAGTGGCCAGTGGTGACCATGTGGTCAATGATTCATCCTGACATCAGCTAATCATGCCTTACAACTTGCTGAACTTCATAACTGTAGTCAAGTCAGGTTTCATAATCTTGCAAGTAGGAGCCCGAACGCGCGCATTCCGCCACCCACGAACCACGCGTTGATAATTTCAATCAAAGCCACCCTGCCCACCTGGGTGCACCTCAGTAAAACCAGCAAAATTTTTCTAAGTCCAAATCGTAAACAACAAGGCCACGAAACGTCAAGGACTTAGAAGAATTTTCCATAGCAACCGCGGCGTGCAGTTCCCTATAGGGCAGTGCATACTGCGGTTGCTACGGAAAATTTTTCTAAGTCTTTGACGTTTCGTGGCCTTGTTGTTTACGATTCGGACTTAGAAAAGTTTTAGCAACTTTGGTTGGTTTCTGAGGACGGCATGATCGTGAACTTGGGAGTGAAAATGGACATTAAGGAACATATAAGGAAAAAGGATGATTTTATGCATTGATACGCTAGGGAAACACGATTCAATCAGGTAAGAGTGGTTCATGTAAATTGATTTTCAACTCCAACATGCCAAACATCCACAAAATCCTCGTTTCAGGAATCAAACCAGGTTCAAAAAGAGCTGATGACCTTGGCCGTAAGGAAAGGGTTTGCAAAACCCGCATTGAGCAAATTTAATTCGGGAACAAGGCGCCTACAATGGGTCGTTTGGGAAAGTTCTACGCTACTTTTGGATTACCCGCAGACCGTCGGATTACAAGAGTTGAACTACTGATCATGTACTGATTGCTCTACAATGACTTTCAATCACTGCGGTGCCGATATTAGAAAAGACAAGGACGCTGGCTGTATTTGGGCTGTATCTTTCCCGCAAGGCCAATTTGAACCTTCCAGTAATGCCAACTCTGAGCCATTATGTTTGCCGATTAACAAGCACAAGCATCGTCATGCCGAAATCTAAATAAAAGAGAAAAAAAACTCCATGATTTATTTTCTAAGATTTACCAGGAGTTCCTGTTGGGACCGCTTCAGGTGCTCCTTCTTGAATTCCTGCAGGGGTTCTTTCATGGATTCCTCAAGGATTTCCTTCAGCGTTTCCTCCAAGGGTTTCTTCTGAATTTACACCAGAAGTTCCTTCTTATTCCTTCAAGGAAATTCAACCGGATTTTCTAACAGAATTTTTCTAGAAGTTCCTTACAGGATTCCTCCAAAAGTTCTTCCGAAAGGGTTCCTTCCGGGATTCATTTCTAGATTCGTTCAGGAATTCGTACCGGAATTCTTCCAGGACTTCATACCGGAATTCTTCCAGGAATTCCATCCAAAACTTCTTCAGGAGTTCTTTCTGGAGATTCTTCTGGTATTCATTCTTAGAATAATACATAAGTTCCTGCTGAAATAC
The DNA here is from genome assembly GCF_035046485.1 of Aedes albopictus. Taxonomy (NCBI): domain Eukaryota; kingdom Metazoa; phylum Arthropoda; class Insecta; order Diptera; family Culicidae; genus Aedes; species Aedes albopictus. The sequence goes on along the minus strand of NC_085138.1, from coordinate 78,843,165 downwards.
ATTCAGAAATTCCTTCTGGGATTCCACTAGCAGTTCCGGGATTTCTTCAGGAATTCATTCTGAGATTCTTCCAGGAATTCCTTCGGAGATTCCTCCAGCAATTCTTCCTGGGTTTCTCAAAAAACTAATTCTAGAAGTCTGCTAGGAGTCCTCCGGAAGGAATCCCGGCAGGAATTCCCCGAGGAATCTCGAAAGTAGTGCCGAAAGAAGTTCCTGTAGGAATCCTAGGAGTTCCCGGAAGAATCTTGAACGGAGTTCCTGGTGGAAGCCTGGGAGGAATTCCTTAAGAAATCCCAGAAAGAACTCTCTGGAGGAATTTCGGAAGGAACTTCTGGGGAAATCTCGGAAAGGACTTCTCTGAAGGAATTCCGGAAGGAACTTCTGGAGGAATCACGGGAAAAATCCCGGATGGAATTCCTAGAGCAATTCTAAAAGAAACTTCTGGTATAATCTCAAAAAAAAAATCCTGGAGGAATCCTTGAAGCAACTATGGGAGGAGCCCGTGGAGGAACTCCTGGAGAAATACTGGAATGAGTTCCTGGAGGAATCCCCATAAAATTTTCTGGATGTATCTCAGAAAGAATTCTTGGATGAATCCCAGCACGAACTCTTTGAGGAATCACAGAAGGAACTCCTGATGGAATAACAAAAGGAACCCAGTAAGAAATTCCTGGATGTATCCTCAAAAGAACTCCTGAAGGAATCTGGAGGAACTGCTGGGCAATTCTTAGAATGAATACCAGAAGAAATTCCAGAAAGAGCTCTGGGAGAAGTTTTGGATGGAACTCCTGGAAGAATTGGCGGAATCCTGTAAGACACTTCTGGAGGAATCCCGTTAGAAATTCCGGTTGAATTTCCTGGAAGGAATTAGAAGGAGCTTTTGATGTAATTTCAGAAGAAATCCTTGGAGGAAACCCTGAAGGAACTCCTAGAGGAATCCATGAGGGAGCTCCTGAAGCGGTCTCAACAGGAACTCCTGGTTAACCTTAGAAAACAAATCATGGAGTTTTTTCTCTCTCTTTTATTTAGATTTCGGCATGACGATGTGCTTATTTATCTGCAAACATAATGGCTCAGAGTTGGCATTACTGGAAGGTTCAGATTGGCCTTGCGGGAAGATACAGCCAGCGTCCTTCTCTTTTCTAATATCGGCACCGTAGTGATTGAAAGTCATTGTGGAGCAATCGTAAATCTTATTCAGTACATGATCAGTAGTTCTCTTGTATCCGACGGTCTGCGAGTAAACCAAAAGTAGCGTAGAACTTTCCTACACGATCAATTGTAGGCGCCTTGTTCCCGAATTAAATTTGCTCAATGCAGGTTTTGCAAACCCTTTCCTTATGGCCAAGGTCATCAGCTCTTTTTGAACTTTGTTTGATTTCTGAAACGAGGATTTTGTGGATGTTTGGCATGTTGGAGTTGAGAATCAATTTACATGAACCACTCTTACCTGATTGAATCGTGTTTCCCTAGCGTATCAATGCATAAAACCATCCTTTTTCCTTATATGTTCCTTTATGTCCATTTTCACTCCCAAGTTCACGATCATGCCGTCCTCAGAAACCAACCAAGGTTGCTAAAACTTTTCTAAGTCCGAATCGTAAACAACAAGGCCACGAAACGTCAAAGACTTAGAAAAATTTTCCGTAGCAACCGCAGTATGCACTGCCCTATAAACATCTTGCCCCGGATTGTGCTTGATATCCTTTGGGGAGCATATGGATGGACACATCGGACACATCCAAGGGTGCACCCGTAAAGGCTCAACGGACCGGGAACGATTCATTATTCGGTCGTTATATGAAGGATTGCACCGTAATTGGCTTGGAATAAAATTCACCGGAACATTGATACTTCTGGCGAGCAGGACAGCAACCATCAACAAAGATGGGCATTCCCATTGGGGAATCGTCCATAAACTACGTGGCATTTTCAGGAGGTCAGCGAAATGCTCTGACCATGCGAGAATGTGTTGCCGATTTGAGTATTCAAAGTTTTCCAAACATTGGAACCACTTTGTTTATGGACCTACCCTGTAGGTACGAACTACTCGGTGCCCGGTCCACCCATTCTGGGGCACACTGATAAATATTGTTTCAAGCAATTCAACGGTTGAGTACTTTTAAATTGAATTTGCACAAATTACAGTTGTAGCGAATATAATTCGTAGAACGGCAATATTCCTTGTTTCAGGATGGGTTTCGTCTCGCCGGGTAACTGTTGCGCTGTGTCGAGTTATATCGCTTTGGGACGGCCCCCCAAACAGGGAATAATAGAGGCATGAAGTTTTTTCATAATTTATTTGTAACGTTTGTCCGCCAAGTTTATTCAAGAAATATAGATATAATCATAGAAACAGTCAGAACTTTACGAGGAACAGAGTTGCGAACTAGATTTTTTTTCTTAAAACTATGTGGTAGTCATTGTAGTCCTTGTCTTTAAGAAAGCTTTCAACAACTTCACTGTCCAAGTCCAACGCTTAACCGCTGGAGGAGTTCCTGGAAAAATTACCATAGTGATGTTTAAAGAAATGGCGATCGATGATGGCGGCATCAAGAAGGCGAGGACTGCTTTTGCGAGTTTAAGAAATATATGTGTAAAACAATCAGATTAGAGTCGACGCACCAAAATCCGAATTTCCAAAGTGAAATCTGTGCTGCTGCGCCAGTGAAACCTGGTGTGTATCAATGGTGAACACTCAACGGCTGCAGGTTTTCATCAATAGATGCCTGCGGTATTGTCGCGTTGCGTTGCGTTGCGTGGTAACGGTGTAATTCGTAGATTGCATACAGAAAGTTGTCATGGTAAATCTTTAATACTCTTATTCTAATTGCTTATGAAATGCTATTTGGGAAGGAACAGCTATCCAATCAGAGGTTGAAGTTAAAAAGACATGAAAACTTCCACTGTCGGCCACGCCCATCTTCTCCGTTACAAGAATAGGAAAGGATGTGATGATACTTACTTCATGAAAGGTCAGCGACTCACCGACGCCCCCAGAGGTGTCAAGGAGTTGTATATTTGGAATGGGGTGATTTGGGAATCACTATAAGCGAGTGATGTGACAAGATTCAGATTGTGTAAGTGTATTTGAGTAGATCGTGTAAATGTGTTGGTGTGAGTGTCAGTGTTTTAATATATTTAAACACCAACGTTGGGAGTGACGTAGCCACTTTTGTCACTCCATGGGCCGTTTTGCTTCAGGGATGGGGCACAGGCATTTGGACCATGTGTCCTGGCTAACAAGTCGAGGCTTAAGCGCCATTGCTCGCTCTATTTCGCTTTCGTTCTCGTGTCGCGTTGAAGGGAAAAAGTCCTATAGGAAAATGACAATAATGGGCATTTGGGACGTCTTGGCTACCGGACTATCACCGGCAGACATCGGAAACGGGTTGACCAACGAAAGTGTACTGATGATCAACAGGATGGACTTTCGTCACCGGACGAGCACCGGCGGACTTCAGGATTCGATTTCGTACTAGACTGATACCAGCATCACAGACAAACAGGCGTAACACTCTTCACAACGGCTTGGTCAATGCATTTAACGATCAATTCGCGATCCTTCCACCAGAGGCGCTAGTGTTCGATCGCTTTGACGTTTGCCAGTGTACACGTTGCTGAATGATGCCAACGAATCGATCTTCGATCTTCGGAGTGGTCGACCCGAAAATACTGACATCGGTGAGGTTACTGTCGAACTTGCTCTCAGGAAGGACCTCAGCTGGACCACACTTAGGAATCTTGCAGTGTGGTTCCACGTTCTTAACGGAACAATTCGTCATTGAAATCATCGTCATCATCGAACATTTGAAAGCAGTTTTTTCGTTGTTTGCATCGAAAATGTATTCACTGTATTCCTCATGAGGAACGGAATACACTGAATACATTTTCAAGACCATTGATTTACAGGGATTTGATTGCATTTCAATTTCCGAAAAATGATGAGGAATGCTAGAGCGTTAAGGTGAAGATATGATGAAGCTACACCTCGAATTTAAGAGCACAAATCTGAGGAACCTAAAGTCGGATTGCGCTGAAAAGTTGATCGATTGGTTACCCGCTGGTAGTGACCCATCGATCAACTTTTCAGCGTAAACCGACACTCAGCTCTTCAAATTTGTGCTCTTGAAAATTCGAGGTATGGCTTCGTCATATCTTCACCTTAATCCTCCTGCATGGATACTGTTTTTCACTTATACGAACGTTCTTCTTTTTTTTATGACTCTACGTCCTCACTGGGACTTGACCTGCCTCGCTTCAACTTAGTGTTCTTGAGCCAGTCTTGATAGAGATCACAGTCATTGACACCTTTTCGTCTCCGACATTCGCAACACAAGCAATCAAACTACCGTACGAAACTAAAATGTCAAACGAATGCACTTGATCACGATTGCGTCTTAGGGAGACGGTTCGGCTTTTGTTATTCCTGTCTTCTTCCACCATGGGAGCTGTGTTGGCCAAATGTGTGTAGTATTCAATTCAACATGCAAGAATAAACTTTGTAACTTTAAAATTCATAATCGGAATTGACTGAAATCCATGCGAAAAACTAGAATTAGACAAATGTCATCGTGTCAGACGACTTTGATTTGAATCCATGCGAAAAACTAGAATTAGACAAATGTCATTGTTCACTGGCACAGTATTTTTCCTGATCCCGAACTCACTAACTGGACTCTGGAGACTCGCGGACCGACCTCGCGTAGAACTGGGGTTTTCGGATTGCGGTTAGAAGTGCGGCGCGTGCGAGATTCACTGTTTCACTGGTTGAAGAAGACTAACTATATTCACGAAATGGAGGTCCAGTTTTATAGGGTAGGGTTCTCTAGTGTTAGTGCTTTAGACTTAGATTAGTGTTAGGCTAGTACATAGATTGATATATAAGCTAGTTTACAATAGCATTTAGTTTCTCAAGGCCAAAAGTGTAGTATCTTTTGGAAGCTGTATAATTTAACCGTTAGGTTAATCTTTTGTTTGAAATCATTTAGGGTACAATGATACAAATTCATTTTACTTAATTGGCTATTCAACAGTCATCGTGTCAGACGACTTTGATTTGACCCTTTTTTAGGTTTATTGATCTTCGTTTTACCGCTCGTTTTGTGTGTAAGAGGTAACGGTAGTGCATGAATGTAACAAAGCAAGCTGACACCCGACTGCGGTGCCGAAATGAAAGTAGTGGAAAGTGTCGAATGTTTGCAAGACTGCTTTGAGCACTTCCACAGTTATTAATTGAAGGGCTTCCTTTGCCTGCCATTGCATGAATTTGTATAATTGTGAGGCAGGTTCAATGATACACTATGCCCAGGGAATCAAGAAAATTTTCCCGACCGGAGGGGGAATCGAACCCGCCGTCTCCGGATTGGTTATCCATAGCCTTAATCACTAGGCTAACTGAAGACTTACACGAACGACGATGCCTCGAAAAAAGTTTCAACCTTCTATATTTCGGCCGAGACATTTTTTTAGCAATGAATTTTTTTGGAACTTTGAATGAGTACAGATGTTTTGATTTTTTTTTATCAAAATTCTAATTTCTAGTACTAAAAAATCCGGAGCAAGTCGTTATAAATTTCATAAGATATGTATGTTCTTGCAGAACTTTAAAGTTATCGCAATGACCACATTATTTTTGATGGTAAATAGCCCACACAAGTGTAATAAAGCTATCAATGTGATTTAAGTGATTATCTACATATCACTCAAAGCACTGCAATTTATCCACAGAACTACGTATAATACAGAGAAAACCATATTATTTTTGTAACTTTAAATTTGTTGCGATGACCATTGTATTTCTTCATTTTAAAATGTACGCATATTCATAGGGAAGAAATTCTCAGAACATTGTTAGACATTTTTCTTTTCAAAGAACTACAAAAAGTTCAGAAAACTACGAACTTTTCAGGAAAAATAAACAATTTTGTTATAATTTCGAATTAATCTCAATTTCCCATTCATTTTATGATTTTAATATGTTTTTTTTTATTTATCCACAACAAGTTTGCACAACATTGTTGATAGTTTTTTCTTCAAAGAACTACAAAAAAAAAACAAAAAACTACGAGTTTTTCGGCAAGCCTCGTTGGATAATATACGTGCTGTTAAAATCATCATTTTGCAACTCGTTGCATAAATAACTATGTCATGTTGGCTCCAGTTTGTCGTTTTTCAATTCAGTATCAGTACCCAAGTATTGAAATTGATTCGAGAGTCCGATGCAAAGTCACATTTCAATCCTGTATACTTTTGCATATAGGATAGGAATACCTTTATTTTTTCATCCTCTCTTAATCCAAAAACAATTTTTCATAATTTTCAGTTGGCATGCATTATTACATTGCTCCTCTCTCTGTCGGATGCAGCTCATTGATTTAATATGCCACACCACCCACTCCACCACCGGTGGCAGCGCTGCTGTTCGTTTTGGTCTGCTAGCTAGCCACCAATAGTATGCGAAAAGCCAACCGGAATGCTTTTGATGTTTCATTTTTTCACAAATCCGTGAAATATTCCATCCCTCCCTCCTCGCTAAATACAGCGTACCTACCTACAAAACCTCCCTTGCCTTGGTGAAGAAGGGCAATCTGCGCGATTGTTTCGAGTTTTTATTGGATTTCGCTTTTACATTTTTGCCGGTCGGATCTGGGGGCTGCTGGGTTGCAGGAGAGTGGGAATATGGCGAATGCGGCCATTAGGAGGGTGTAGGGAATAGCGGTCAATAGTGGGGCAGCAGGGTGAGAAGAACAATCAAATTACATGCTCGCTATGTATTTAGTTCAGTTCTAAAATATGAAAAATTCATCATGAGCGCAACTATTACCAAAAATCTTATTACATATATTTTATTTATGGGATATTCAATACCTCTAGATTGAGTTTAGATAAGGGCGAAAGTAACATGAGAGAGTTCTCTTCATCGACTCTCGCTTCTGCAAATTAAAGTGACAAGATGCAAATTCAATCGAACTTTTTTACACTTAGAAGCTAGATTGCATCGCAACCTAGCGATTTATGACAAAAAGTTCAACAATACTTGCAACTTGTCACTTTAATTTGAAGAAGAGAAAGTCGATGAAGAGAACTCTCTCATGTTATTTTCGCCCTTATTTAAACTCAATCTAGATCTGATTAAATCCAGAAATTCGATTTGATGTCTAGATAGAATGGTTGTAGAGGAAAAAAAGTGGTAGGTCGAAAGAATTCAGTAAAATTGTCCCTACGATCTTTTGTTTGACCCTTCAACCCTTTTTCCTATCGCGCTTTTGACAGAGATTCTCATGCCGACGTAGCCTCAGCAGCGAAATGAAATAAAATAATTCGGCAGCCTCACTGATGACCACATCCCCCTATTTTGTTCATGAACCGTGGACGACCACCACCATCGACGGGTAAACGTTGTTCAGCGTTACTTTGTCGAGAAAAAAAAAAAACCGCCCGCGGTGGATTATGGAGATTGTTTAGGTACATGTAAAAATGGCAAAGGAAAACTTTCATCCCATCCTTTTCTATCGCTGCGTAAATGGTCGAACGGACGATTGGCCGCCGTTTATAACAGGTCGAATGATTTTTACAGACATTTGCTCAGTTCGTCTAGCTGAGTTGATGAGAATAAGAGACTCGGCCCTCCGGGCCTCGGATCGAAAGTCGATTTTTCGAGCGATATTTATACCCTTCTAATGGATGTAGGAAGGGTAAAAAAGATTACTCTAACTTCTTTCTCTGGAAATTATCTGTTAAGCTTATACCTTAAGTCTTCATAAATCTGCCTTTCTACTTTTTTAAATGGAATGTTTCACAAAAAAATCCCAATTTCGACCATTTTTTCTTCATTTTTTATTAATCTTCCTTTTATTTTTTGACGTTTCATCATTTAACAATTGTAGGTTGCTAATTTTACAGAATTGATTTCATTTTTTTTAGTATTTACATTTAACATTTCGACCCTCCATCGCATCGACCTCTCTGTTCACATCGATGCGATGTTTGATCGAGTGGTTGGCCACCCTTTCCCCTATTGCAACCAACTAAATGGAAGCGAAACGAACGAGATTGGTCTGTTCTGTGTTGGTTCGTTGGCTGGGGATGGATGAAGAAAAGTTTACAGAAATATTTTCGTAATCATATTTTGTAAACTTTGTGCGGCGCTGTGCCGGGTTGCTTCATGCCGCAGCTTTTGTTTATTACGCTTTATTTTAATTATTTTGTGGCATCTTAACCGCGCGACGGAATGCTTTGTGCACTAAATCTACGTTCGTTTATTGTTTCGAAACTGTACATAAGATGAAGTTTATGCAACTGATCCAGGTTATGAATAAAATCGATTCAATCATTATTTAATTATTCCTTAACGTGTAATTTAACTTGAAGCTAATTTTAAAATCAAATGTAAGCATTGATTTGTGAGGAAAATGGCGAAAAATGAATAGACGGCCTACAAGGAAACAATGTCAAATATAAGCTTTTAATACGAAGTGTTAGAGAATATGTGAAAACGTGTAATCGATCATTTAGTTTAGATGCATAATGTTAGCCTGTGGTAGTATTGATTTTTTTTGTTTTTTGTTTGGTAAATTTTTGGCTTGTCTAACTTATGCGATTGCGTTGATGATCCGGATGGAGCCCTGCCACCCTAGGGTGGGACTAATTTTAGAAAATCTCTCCTGGATATGATTTCCCAAGTGAAAAGTGATCTACTAGTCGAAATAAGGGAGCTGTACGAAAATGAGCGATTTCAATTGATAATTAGGGGTGGCCCAAACGGTTTGAGTGGAATCTTTGCCAGAGCAAACATTGAAAAAACATTTCAAATTTAATTTTCAAACATAATTCTTCTACACTAAATCGGTGATTCTCTTGCGCTCAAATTTGCTATATCTTCACTGGTTTCTGAGATATTAGAAAAAAGGTCATATTTCGGTATTTTTTGGGTTGGATACCAAAATATGACATTCTTTTTCAAATATCTCGGAAACTCGGAAAGTGGAGATATCGCAATTCGGTTCTAGAATCACTGAGTTAGTCTAGAAAAATTATGTTTGAAAATCAAATTTGAAATGTTTTCTGAAGGTTTGCTCTAGCAAAAATTCTACTTGAACCCTTTGCACCACCCTAATCGCTTTTTTTCGTGCAGCTCACTTATTTCTAGCGATAGCGTATTTAGTTTGACAGCGCAGTAGTTGTCACGATCGGTGTTAAACGCCGGTTGTATGAATCCTTTTTTCGCGCGGGGCATATACTCGGAGAGTGGCGTATGTGTGTGTGTTTAATTAAAGTGCTGTTTGACAATTAGTAGGTATACGCTCCCATATTCATCCTATTCGAAAACAAGCGATTACGGCACCGATTGATTTCGTTCTTTTTGTTTTAATGCGTGCTCACTTCCAACAAAAAATACAAAAATGAGAAACAAAACAAATAGAGTTTAAATCCTTTGTTTTTCGTAGGATGAAAATGGGAGCCACATGCTTATTGAGGGAACCAATACCCTACATAATTTTTGTGTCCAAGAAACCACTAAGAATTTGTCTTAGTTTGGGGTGCCGGAGTTCATCACCGTTTCGTGTTTTTCCGCGTGTTTTCTTGGCGATATAGCTGCTGGATGGAAGTCTACAATTTGGCGAGTCTGTTCTTGCATATCGTTTTGGTGCCTAAACGTTGACCAAAGATATCATTTGGACTTGATCCCTCCACAAACAACATCCAAATTCCCGTGGCACCTAGGCCAGAGAGGACGTAGAGGTCTCTACGCCTTTCTTAGGTGTCCAACTTATTTTCCTTTCCCATCCCTCAGCTGTCGAAAGGACGTGGCCAGGACTGTTGGAGGATTGCGTCAATCTTGCCTTCGAGTCAGTTATTAGCCCCAAATATCTGAGGTCCTGGGTTCAATTCCTGGCCCGTCCCTTTCCTCGAACTTTGTATCTTTCTATATACTTTTTTCTCTACACCATCGTAAAAATGTCCAATACAAATACAATATATTGTATTGTTACATTACATTACATTCGCAATACATGTCATTGTAGATACCATACAGAAGACAATATAAAAACAATATAACGTAGGGTAGTGGAGGTATTTTGGCCCACCTAGGAGTTTTATGATATTTATCACATAATCTCTACTAAATGTTGGTAAATTTTTATTGGAACACGAAAAGTATTCAACTATGTGATGACCTTTATTTTGCTTTATTTTAGATGTCAGTTAAATATGCTGTTCAGTATTAAAAATAGAGAAAATCTAGACGAACATTTGAAAAGGGCCTATCTGCTTTTTGTAAACAAACATGTTTCTGTCTCTGTAGAGGCCATCTTCATGCACCCACGCACATCAACACCCTTATCAGAAACAGTGTTTTTCAAGCTTTCTGTTAAGGGTGTTTATGTGCGTGGGTGGATGCAGATGGGCCCTTCAGAGACAGAAACATGTTTGTTTACAAAAAGCAGATAGGCCCTTTTCAAATGTTCGTCTAGAAATGTTTTCACTTCCAATGAAACGCACGGAAAAGCACCAAAAACAAAGAAGGTGACAAATTTGTAGTCGGCTTCGAAGAGGTATTAAATTTTACAAATCAATATTTATTTCATGTGAATGTAGTTAGGACCTTGTAAGAACTCAAAATAAACTGTTCTTAACCTCGGTGGAGCGATAATATTTACTAAAATAGTGGTTTGAGGTATGGCCAAAATATGTTCAATATAATCAGTTGTGGACATATTTTGGACTACCTATCAGATCAATCTCTCCAGTTCTTTCTAAAGGGATAAAACATTCATGCCAATGTAATGTACTCTGAAAACAGGTGAATAGAATAAGTTGGGACCTTCCGTGATCTGGGTTGTTATTCGTTTATTTTGCAATGAGATTGTTATGGGTTCGATTTGTTCTAACAACTTTTCGCCAAGTTTAAAATTTCGATTCGATTTGTGTCCTAACAACTTTTTGGCAAGTTGAAATTTGCAGGTGTTCAGTCATCCAGTTTAGAAAAGTTTTCCTTCTCGGCAATTAGTTGATGACTGAGACAATGTGTTATCTAATGTATGTTTGACAAATTACGTATCATTAAAATTACTTTATTTTTGATGGCCTTTCCACTCATTACAATATGTGTGGAAAGCCTTTATATTTAGCAAAATCACTAGACTTTCACACTTCCTATGAAGCGTTACGTAATTTATGCATGGTGACTTACGTCATGCAATAGTTAATAGATACACGTTTTGCGTAACATTTTTTATGAAACATCATACTACAATGCATAAAAACTGACAATTGCAACAAAATTTCATCTTTTTTTACCGTTACGTTATTTTTTAAACGTCCCCTGCCTCAAAAAAATGAATAGAAAAGATGTAAACTTCACGTAGTTTAAACTATGTTTAAATTTTTACTGAGGTGGCTTTCATTTCATCAATCAATTGAAGCTTAATTTGGTGGGCCAAAATATGTGCACTTGGTGGTCCAAAATAAAGTCAGGTGATCCAAAATAGAAGCCCGAGATCCTTCAGGAGTTTCGATATTTCTTGTATTTACTACAACAATTTTGAGTTCTGTTTGGCCTTTTTTGACAGAAAACATGTTGCTCTACGTAATGCCTACTGAAATTAATCATATTTTGAAGTGGGAACTTTCTTTTTTCGCTGAATTGTTCATCCACTTCCTAAAGGGGTCCAAAATACCTCCCTTACCCTATTGATATGCACCATAAAATGTATTGTATGCTTAGAACACATTTTTGATCATCACATCCGTAATGTTCATTTGGATAGCATATCTCTTCATGTGAATAACCATGCTTACCAGTCTGGAAAGTGCATGTGACTCTTTTGTATAGAGTTGTTTATATCTAGAAAGCATTCACTAAATTGTCATAATATATTGGATTCAAATTCCCACAACCATCAGCTATTCCCAACATTACATCAACATGCAATTAGAGAGAGAGAGTGAGAAAATTAAAAAATCTTTCCCAGTACAGTGACCCACTCTAATGTACAGTCAGTCTAAACTAAGCTAAGATAGCTCGCTGGCAGCTGAGACGGTAGTCAAGGCGTTTTGGGGCTTGACGACCCCTCCTTCTGCGAGTCAACCGTGTAGTTGCCGGCTAAGAATAGGACTACTAACCCCAATTCAAGGTGTCAGGCGGCCCGTGCCGAGGAATCAGTGATCGACGGGGTGAAAAAGATACTCGGTCATTAACGGACCCTATGGGGTACCTGGTCACGCCTCACACCCCTCCCCCCCCCCACAGTATTTGGTCCTTTACCGCGTTAATGCAGGGCTCTGGCGTTGCGGACCTTTTTCCCGTGTTACTCGTGGGATTTCAAAATGAGTAAGAATAAGCAAAATAATCAGAATAGTGTCAGAGGTAGTGAGGGTGGTGAGGCTAACCCCTTCGCAAGAAGCGGATTGGGTAGGTCTCCGTTAAAGAGAGCTGATGGAGCTGTAATCAGCGTTGGCAATCCTATCTCCTACCCGGCAAGTTTGTCGGGTGAGGTATTGGACGTAGTTTGGGTAACGAGGACCATAAACAAGAATCGTGATGGGCTCTCTGCGATGCTACGCAGTAGCTTGACTCCATCATTGACTTTGCGCCCACGAAGTTTAATATTAGTAAGGACCAGTGCAGCAATTTTTCGACAGGCCTTTATGATAGCGATATTTTGCTTTTTTTCATTTTCTCCGTTTTTGTTTGTAAGGAGAGGCTTTCAGCCCTTACCCGCTGTTACCCGGCAGGGCGGCCTAAAGCAGGGTACCTCCACTAAATTCTGGATTTCGGATGAAATTAAGTGTATAAAATATTATTAAATAAATTTTGCAATGTAAAAACTTTAATGCTACTTCTAACCTTTAGTGCGTTTTACCCCGTTTTCCTCTTTGCACTTGTCGACGTCACTCGTTGGGGCCCTTGCTGCAAAACGGTGGTGGTGATCGTCGTTCTTTCGCTCCCGCGCGGATTGCGCGGCTTCTTCCTTCTTCTTCTTTCTTCTTCTGTTTCTTCTTCTTCTTTTGGGCACTTTTAAGACTGCTGAGCAGTCGTCCTTGGCGTTTAGCTAGGGGGAAGAGCGGGCTCCTTTGTCGGATCCCCCCTAGCGACGGTGGCGATAAAACGCCGGGCAAGTTACTCGCCGTAACTAGCCCTGGTAGTAACCGCAGTTAATACCCAGGAAAACACGCCCCTTTGTGAATTCCTGCTTCGTCCTTCTTGACTATTAACTGTAGGGGCGAGAAACTCAATTGACTGAGCCCCCACAGTAAGGACGGAAGGTGTTTGGACCTTTGACGATACCGCAATGGCGGTGGTCCACACCTTGAGCACTTTCACAAGCACTTCACAGTTCCCGAACCGCGGGCCGGCACTTTTCCCTTTGGGAACTCTTAACGCGCACTCCCGACGTGGCTGGGAACAACCATCCAGCAGAAAATAAAACGACACGGGGATTTGATTGCACTTTTCCCGGACCAATTGATGCGGGAATCAAATTGTGTCCGTCGCGCTTCGCGGTTCGTAACTTTTTCCTCTCGATCCAAAACAAAACAGCCACACACCGCTGTTGGATGTAAACTGCGCATCCCTATCGAAAAGTCAGTTGACGCTCGTCGCGATTGACGAATCCGAAGAAGCCGAGCCGAATGGCTCGAACGAGGTAATGAATATACAAAGAATCAGTCTTATCTGATACTCCAGCAAGGACAGTCCATTTAGTCAGTGCGAGAAACCGAAATTACCCTTTCGCCCGATTCTGTTCTTTTGGTTAAAGTCGTCCGGGTTTGCTCTGTTCCGCAGCCGCTTCTCAGTATTTAAAAACCGCAAACGATTGTTCTGCTGCTTGTTGCTGTTCGATGTGTGCCATGTGGTGGGGGAGCTTGGGGGTCAAATGCCTCACCGATACAATAATTAACGATTTTATTTCCCTAATTTTAATTAAATAAATATCAAATAAAAAAAAAATCATAAAAACAAACAAATTAAACTGTTGCAAAACACAGTGGTGTACGTAAATGTAGTACGAAATTGTAACCGCGGGTTACAATCTCGCCCACACCGAGGAGAAAAAAATGGAAACCATTTTTTTTACTAACCCTAACACCTAACACCGATAACAATGGTAATAAATAACGAATTAAAATGAAATAAATTAACAAGGATATAAATAAAAATAAATAATAAAATGTAAATAAAAAATCTGCCTAACCTAACCAAACAAAGACATTTTCCACAGATTAAAATGTAACAAAGACACAATCAGGGAACGACCGAACAAAAAAAAGCTAAATCGGTACATCGTCTCGTGGTTGTTCTGCAGACAAGGACTGGGACCCGTCGCTATTAACGGCACCAGACCACCCTCGGACACATCCGGTTTTCAATGGGAGAGCTAAGAATCTTCAACTCCCCCAGACCAATTCGGGATAACACTCAAAACAACCTGACTTCCTAAAACCCTGCTAGCCTCCGGTTGGAAGTAGCGTAGCAGAGGAACGGTTGTCGTGGTATTATTTTTTTTTCCAAGTTATTTTTTCTTCCGACGTCCACTATTCCCGTCCTGACGGTATTTATACTTCCTAGACAGATGGGGTTCCAATTCAATCCACATTCATCCAAAGTGTATCACTCATTCATCCCAATCACTGGCCTACGCGTACACACAATCACACAAGACATTTGAATGAACACCCCGCCATTTCACACACTTTCATTCATTCTCATTCACTCTCATTATTTTCACTCATACAATATAACTCATGCAGCACACAAAATACCAAAACAAACGGGCAATGGACGCAAGGTATTGTCTTTTACGCTACAAGTAATTCCTTTCCCAAGGATACTTGAGCAAGACACCGAACGTGAATGCAGATCAATTACGAACTGATTCCGTAGGGAATCAGTCGAATTTCCCTGATTCTGGCAGATAAAATAACGAAGATCAAACAAATTAAAAAAATAAAAGGTGTTGTCATCTATGCGCGGGAAATAAACATGAAGATAGCTCTCAGTATACAGGTGCGCATACATAGATGACCTCCCGAATGGATCGTCGATCGCGGTTTAAGTCCTTCTGTCAGGGAAGGAAGATTAAGTTGGGGTGTTGATAATGAATTGAGGTGATGAAACCTAGAGGTTCACAACCTCGAAGAGTTGTCAGGTGCCGGGAGATTTAGGTGTCGGCTCCTGAGGAAAGAAGATGATCGCCAGCGTGAAGTGATGCGTGATGCTCTCGGATCCATCGATCTTCGGAAGCTCCCAAGTGAGCAACCTGGTGAAGTCGATGTGGTGGATCCGAAGAGCTCTAGGAAGATTGTATATTCACGCTGGCTTGGGAAAATTTGCTGTCTCCCTCCAACGGCTCAATCAGACTGTGTGGGCGACACCATTCTTCTTCAGATGAGTATTGTGATTAAAGCTAGTGTACTAACCAGTGTCCTAGTATTGACAACCGTAGTTGTCAAGCCAATGTTTGACAGTCTTGGGCTGCCGCTAAGATTCTGGAATCGGACACTCCCCGGTGTTCCACTAACTTTTCCCACAACCTCATACTGAATTTGATATCTACTTGCAGGTCATCGTTGAGCAATATGCAAGCAACGGATGCCTGGATCAAAGTAATTGAAAAGTTTATCTTTGAAGTAAAAAATTAGTATTCACTCCCACTGTACCAATTTGGGAACATTTGTTATGAGAAATTTAATGGAAACAACACTTGAAGAATTGGCACAGATAGGAGCTACGGGGATTTTACGTTGAAGACTTACAGAGATTAGATTTCCGACTCGTTTAGTTGGATCTAATCCCATTTTGCAAGCAATAAGGGCACCGAGAAGCTTCAAATCCCTTAAATCCACACAGTACGCAGAAAACCCAAGTAACCAAAAGTTCCGCTTCCCATGACAAAATACACTTTCAAGTTCCGCGAAGTTCAGATAAAGTTCCAAATGGAACTTTCTGGCTGCTTAAGAGGCTAACGTTGAGCCTTGCTGGAACTTCGGTCACAAGTTCCGTCAAGGCTCATTGTTAGCCTCTTAAGCAGCCAGAAAGTTTCATCCGGAACTTCATCTGAACTTCGCGGAACTTTAAAGCTGCTTAAGATGCTACTCGGAACTTTGTCGGAACTTTCCAGTTCATAGAAGTTCAGTTCAGTAGCATTGTGTTTCAATGAAGATTAAATTTATTTCTTTTACAGAAAACAACTGTTTAAGCATACACGAATAAAAGACAAATATGAATTTATCAAATCAACGAATGAAAGGCTTGAGCAAAAAAAAAATGCCGCCCACCGGATTCGAACCGATAGTCGCTGCGTGAGAACCCTACGCTCTACCACAGAACTACAGTTGCGATTGAGTGAACAGCACGTAAAGTCTGACTTGAACCGATTTTCTGTCGGCAGCTAGTTTTGGACATTTGTACAGTAGTGAAGTTAGCTTGACTTTGTCAACTGTCTTCAGCAGCGCAGCGGTAAGTCGGCAGAATATCACGCAGGAGGATCGTGTTCAAATCTACATAGCAGCGACATGTGTGAAAGTGTAATTATCAGAAGCAATTGGCAGACAAGAATCACAAACCCCACCAACAAACAGGGTGGGGTTGTGATTCTGAAAAACACATTCTTGTTTCTGCATGAATTTTGTCAAAGTTCTGCCAGAAGCTGCTTAGAAGGCTATCCAGCGTGCTTATGTGAACTTTCAAGTTCCAAAATTACTTAAAAATGAAGCTGCTTAGAAGGCTAATGAGCAACCTCGAACAAGCTGCTTAGCTTATAAAGTACCCTTTTATCTGAACTTTTGGTTACTTGGGAACACGCTTGGGCTTGGAACACTTTTCGTGTTCATGCCCCTGAATTCCACAGTTGTAACACACTCCCAAGTGTGGCGGACGGTGTTTGTCCACCAGGGAGCTCAAACATATTATGCCTTCTTGTCGCGACTGTGGAGATTTAGGGATTGGGCTAGTCTTCTCTCGGAGATTTCTTTCGGGTCGACCTCCTGTTTCTTTGAAACGAAGAGGTGGAGGTCTATTTCGTTTTGGTGACGATGGAGGGCTATTCTTGTTGTAGAATACCCTTGGTTTGTACCCATTTCCATTGTCACGAAGTTGTTGTTGCTGCTGGCTTTGTCTATAACCATCATATGCAGGCTTACTTGAAATAGTAGATACTTCCTTGGGAGCTCCAAATACTTTTTGGTAAATGGAAGTTTTGGAAGCATCAATGGTCTTTCCGATGAGCATCAACTCGGACAATGTATTCACCGGCTTGAAGACGAGTACCTGTTTGTAATCAGGCCTCAGGTTTCGCTTGAGGATGTCTAGCTTCTCGTGGGAACTTAGCGGCGCAGGCATAGCACGGAAGATCTTCTCCATCTCAAGATAAAAATCTTGGAAGGATTCATTCCTCTGATGTCGCCGCTGAGACGCTTTCATCCTCAGCGCAGCATCAAGTTCCGGGTGCACGAAGTTCGCCTTCAACTCGCACACCAGGTGGTTCCAGTTGTAGAACCGCTTCTGGGAACGCATCGCTTGAAACCAAGCCAACGCGTTACCGGTGAACAAATCGACACTGATTTTTCATTTGGGCCTAACTGACATTTTCGAGTTCTCTTCATCGATCCTCTCTTTGTGTTCACAGAGTGTGTATTGAGTTTTTTAACGATTTTTTGGTTGAAATGCGAAGAAGGCGACTACATGTTGCTATAGAAGCAAAAAGAATAATGATTTTGTTTGTTTTGATCAAGTTATTAGCGAAAGAGAGAGTCGACGAAGAGAAATCGATCAAATCAGTTAGGCCCAGGGTTGTTAACGTTAATCAACGATTAACGCCGTTTCGTTAAATCGTTAACGTTAATTGTAACGATTAACGAATTTTGCGTTGATTTTTCAAGCGCGTTGATCAACGTTAACGTTAACGCAGAGCGTTGATTTAACGTTAACGATTCCGTTACTTTTGCGTTAATTATGTGAATGAGTGTTAGTGAGAAATTTCCTAATAAAGGTTCTCTAATTCCTAAACTGCCGTCAGTCGAGCTGAAAAGGAAAAATCATGGGGATATTGCAAGATTATCTTCATAATTTCTTTCATTCTAAATTGACTTGATAGGATTAGTCAAATAATGCATTCATTTTGACCAAACCACATCTCCCGTGTTCCATCAGCTAACCCAAAATTATATGTGGCAACTCCTTAAGCGACTATTGGAACCTTGCCTAGTGCGCGAGGAGTTATTAGTCCACTAATATGGGCGCCTTTTGATGGATAACGAGTCATTTTATGAACTTATAGCGCGCTTGGTCATTTATAAAGCATATAAGACATCCTATGGGTCAATTTGAATGAGCTTAAAAATAAAACCAAATCGGCTAAGAGTGAATTCAATAGTTGAGGTCGTAAAATGTACAAGCACATGTACAGTACATCGTTCCGTAGAAAAAGCAGATTAAACTCGCGATTAAAGTCACTCCTAGAATAAAACAAATCTTGCAGAAAATTATTTCCCCTGATTTTCCCTAACGGATTATTAATGTAGAGGTTTTTCAATGGCAATTTTCGTCGAATGTACCTTGGAGATTCAGCTGGAGATAAATTAAGCTTCGGATCTTGCATTTTGGTTTCGTTTGAAGTGCTGAACCTTGAATACTTTTAAGCTACTTTTGTCTTGAGCTCTGGAAAATCTGGAAAATGGCTTCAAATGACACTGGCGTTTAGTATATATTACATGCCTGCTGTGATTGACAGTAACCTACGACTACACGTGGCCGTAGGTGTATCGGTTACAATGCATTGCAATAATTGCCAGTGAAAGGTTGGTAGTTAGCTGGTAGGTATGTATGGCAGCCTGATCGTTGCTGTCCTGCTGAGCTTCTGATGCCAGTAGAATATCCGTATCGACCAAAAAGATGGTACAGTTTAAGAAATCCCATCAGCTTTCAGAAACGTCGGCAATCGAAAGACTCATTACGAATCTTACTAAAGCTCGTGATCTCGGCATCTGGCCCAAAAACTATTTTGCTCACCACAGAATTTAGAAGCAAAATCTCACTCTCTCTTCCTTGCCCTTGTGGTAACTTCTCGACGAAGTTTGCATATCAGATTAATGTTTTATGAGCACTTCCACAATAATTCATTTAGAACATGGAAGGAACTTCTCTACTCATGACCATTTTGAATTCGTATATCGTGGAAAATACTTTACTATGCCGAAAAAGCCAAGAAAAGTACAATTACGAAAAATTTCTGGACCGACGGGGAATCGTATCTGCGGAACACCCGCTCGTTTACCGCTTCGGCTATGCGGGCCCCTGAACAATATATACAGCAGCATTAATCACACGGCAATTAACGATTAATTTAACGGCTTCCGTTGACGTTGATTCAACGCAACCCGTTAACGTTAACGTTGATTGCCAAGAAAATCAACGCACCGGCGTTGACGTTGATTTGAATTAAAATTAACGTTAACGGCGTTAATCGTTGATTAACGTTAACAACCCTGGTTAGGCCCTTATGAAAAATCATTGTCGAAATGCATTGCCGAGCTAAACAGTTCTGCCTCGGACATTTGTTCTGACTCAGCGTAATGGTGGACACATTCCAAAAATTCGTTAAGTCCCATTCCTTCGTCATTCCCAGCATACTTCCTGATTTTCCAATCGGCCACCCGTTGAGGCCGCCGCTGGTAACCGGTGATCTCCACCGATGTTGCTCTTTCCGGCCGACGCGGAAGCGTTACATTCGGAAGAGCAGTTTGTTGATAAAAGTGCTGGGAATTGTGCGAAGGTCCGAGATTCTCAAAACTTTTGGAATTGTCCGCATTACGGGAGTCAAAACGTCTTTGAAATGGTTGATTGGGTAGTCCAAAGTTCTTGCTAGAAGTTTGCTTCTGCAGGATCTCCGGAGTACCCAAACCTTCTAACGCTTGCTGATCAAAATCAGGCAAATCCGGTAGATCGGGACTTTGTTGCAATCGAAGATCTTGCGTATCTACCGGGAAACTCTGGGAGTTTGCGTTAGGCATGATTTTGTTGACGATGTCCTGTAACTCAGAAATCTTCTCGCGAAGTGTTTGCACTTCGCGGTTAGTTTTCTGTAGTCCGGATGCAATCGTACCAATGGACGCAAGGCCGCTACCTAGTTTTCTGACTACATCTTCAAGTGAATTCACTCTGGATGCAGTCCTAGTTTCAGTTTGCTTAATCTGCTCCTGCGTCCTTTTAATCTCTGCCCTTATGTCAAGTAAGACATCGCGAATTTCTTCGCCCACCGCCTGATTGGAGGATGCTTCAACGATCGGAAGTTGGTTTCCTTTCGGTGAAACATCTTTTCCCGCGGCAATTTGAGCCAGCAAATCCTCACCATCATCTTCTTTGTCTTCCTCGGTTGGCGTGAGGGGAGGCACTAAACTATTCGCAAAGTGGTAGTTATGGAGGGCTACCACATCACTCAACAAATCTACAAAAGCCTCATTGGCCTCCCCCACGACATAGTTTTTGACGATTTGGAGCCGAGCACCCAGATGGAGCAATCTGCTCCGGTAAACCTCCTTGTTCGGACACCTGTACCCCAAATCTTCCTTCATAGACTCAAATTTGCCACGACAAAGTTCCAATTCAGCGTCAATATCCCCTTTAAAGGAGCGGACAGCGGTCTCGGAGCATTTCTGCTCACTGACCAATAACGCTCGCAGTTGACGACGCTTTTTGGAACTGGATTGACCCGATCCAGGAGGGACAACAACACCGCGGGAGTTCAATTCAAAGTCAATTTCGTCAGGTTCTAAGTGATCGGCACGCAAATGGAAGTAGGCGACGTTGAACTCCCCCAACGTCAACATGTCGATCGGCATTTTGACGAATGAGCAACACAAATTTTCAAAATGTGGACGAAATCAAAACTTACCAACTGTTTCGTTAGTATAAATACGGTAAGGAACCAATTTTCGGCTAACTGTCGGTTCCAAAATGGTTCTCGGTCACCAGGTTGCGTCAAATGCTATCCCAAATCGGCCCAGAAGAATCAAAAATCCCGCCCTGAGAACAAAGAGACCCAAAATGCACCAATTCGTTCTGCAGACGAGACGAATAACCGATTTAGGACACAAAACAACAAAATAAAATAAATAATACGACCACGCGACTGTGGAAAATATCCCCACCACTGTGTTTATTCCACCCAAAATCCAAATTTTGGTGGAAGTACCCCTCGCTCAGGGAGAAAAATCGAAGATTTTTCGTCAAAATTTACGTTGGGCGCCAATTGGGTTTTTAAATTAAGAATAATATATTGATTTTTTGATTTTATTCGAAAGAGCACCTTTTTTTTAAGCCAGTTTGATTTTTTTCAGATTTTTAAAACTTTATTTTGATGCCTAAATTCAATTACAAAAAGATTTTTTGAAATCACCTTTTGACAGCTGGGCAACTGCTTGACAGCTCCACCCAGTACGAAATGCGACGAGGGGTGATTCGACAAATCGCTCCCATACAAACTTTAAATCGATTTTTAAATAGGTTCCCGGGCACCAAAGTTCATGAAAATTTGGATTTCGGCTCAGTTTGGCATGTAGATTGTGAATATGGAATTATCTCAACACCACTAAAGAAGCCAATTGTAAGGAGAGGCTTTCAGCCCTTACCCGCTGTTACCCGGCAGGGCGGCCTAAAGCAGGGTACCTCCACTAAATTCTGGATTTCGGATGAAATTAAGTGTATAAAATATTATTAAATAAATTTTGCAATGTAAAAACTTTAATGCTACTTCTAACCTTTAGTGCGTTTTACCCCGTTTTCCTCTTTGCACTTGTCGACGTCACTCGTTGGGGCCCTTGCTGCAAAACGGTGGTGGTGATCGTCGTTCTTTCGCTCCCGCGCGGATTGCGCGGCTTCTTCCTTCTTCTTCTTTCTTCTTCTGTTTCTTCTTCTTCTTTTGGGCACTTTTAAGACTGCTGAGCAGTCGTCCTTGGCGTTTAGCTAGGGGGAAGAGCGGGCTCCTTTGTCGGATCCCCCCTAGCGACGGTGGCGATAAAACGCCGGGCAAGTTACTCGCCGTAACTAGCCCTGGTAGTAACCGCAGTTAATACCCAGGAAAACACGCCCCTTTGTGAATTCCTGCTTCGTCCTTCTTGACTATTAACTGTAGGGGCGAGAAACTCAATTGACTGAGCCCCCACAGTAAGGACGGAAGGTGTTTGGACCTTTGACGATACCGCAATGGCGGTGGTCCACACCTTGAGCACTTTCACAAGCACTTCACAGTTCCCGAACCGCGGGCCGGCACTTTTCCCTTTGGGAACTCTTAACGCGCACTCCCGACGTGGCTGGGAACAACCATCCAGCAGAAAATAAAACGACACGGGGATTTGATTGCACTTTTCCCGGACCAATTGATGCGGGAATCAAATTGTGTCCGTCGCGCTTCGCGGTTCGTAACTTTTTCCTCTCGATCCAAAACAAAACAGCCACACACCGCTGTTGGATGTAAACTGCGCATCCCTATCGAAAAGTCAGTTGACGCTCGTCGCGATTGACAAGAGAATCAGTCTTATCTGATACTCCAGCAAGGACAGTCCATTTAGTCAGTGCGAGAAACCGAAATTACCCTTTCGCCCGATTCTGTTCTTTTGGTTAAAGTCGTCCGGGTTTGCTCTGTTCCGCAGCCGCTTCTCAGTATTTAAAAACCGCAAACGATTGTTCTGCTGCTTGTTGCTGTTCGATGTGTGCCATGTGGTGGGGGAGCTTGGGGGTCAAATGCCTCACCGATACAATAATTAACGATTTTATTTCCCTAATTTTAATTAAATAAATATCAAATAAAAAAAAAATCATAAAAACAAACAAATTAAACTGTTGCAAAACACAGTGGTGTACGTAAATGTAGTACGAAATTGTAACCGCGGGTTACATGTTTTCCTGTCAATGTTGCTTTCCGATCAGCAACACGGGAGCGAAATGAAATAGGTCCTCACACTCGCACGCAGCGTGCTGAAAGCGAGAGCTGACAGGGCTAAATTTCCATTCAATTTTCTGTAGTTGAGTGTTTTCACCCGTGCTAACGTATAGGGCACTCATTCTCACAAGCCACCGCTTGAGACGAATGGCCTTTCAGCATGAGTAGTGTGTGGATGATTGGGAATTGATCTTGTTGGGTCGCTCACGAATGGAGCTCTCGGACTCTGTCAGTTCTCACATCGAGGAACTGAAAACGACTGCCGCAGTCATTCATTTTCGGCTGAAAAACAGGCATTGAGACTGATATTTTGCAGGACTGGTAAGGACCTCAAGCCGGATATCTAAGCCGGAAGGTAATGATGGCGGCCAGGCAGGACCCCGAGAAGTCAAAGGTTACGATGTCTACCCAGACGGAGTGACCCAGTAGTGGTATGACAACAATCGCAGAAGCGTGTGATACAGCCATCAGGTGCGGAGCTTGCGCGCGGTGACGCCCACAAGGCTAGGTGGTTAATAATCACGAAGGTCGGGTGTAAAACGACTCGTCCATGGTCGAAGGGAAGGGGGGGTTGCAACCATTGGTTAGCCCTCACCAACCACAAAATAGGGTTGGTCAGGGGACCCTTGGACCAAAGTAGAGAGGAAGAACAACACAAGCGTTGCAGAAGCATGGGGCTACCACGTGCCTAGCAAACGTAGGAGGGGAGGTGCCAAGCCAAGCGCGAGAAGGGTGACGGGCTAGTCATCAAGGCCGAACAGTTCAAGTACACTAAATCCTTTTTTTACACGACTTTTTTGCACGATTTTTTTTACGCGATTTTCTCAAAGTTGCGCGACTTTTTTACGCGATTTTGGTAATTTGATGTCCATATGACTTTTTTTAAGCGATTTCACGAAGTTACGCGAACTTTTTTTTGCGCGGACGCATCTATCGCGTAAAAATAGGATTTAGCGTACTCGGAAGTCTTGAAGTGAATGAGGAGCGACGACGCCAAGCTCGTGGATCTGAAAGCCGACGTGCGCAGTATTATACGTACTGGTACAGCGGAAATGATCCTCGAGCTCAAACGCTATAAGAAACGCAAGGGCGCTGTCTACAAATGTCTGGCGAAAGAGGTCCTTGGTGAAGGCGTTGAGATGAGGGCTCTTACAGCGGAGTCGACTCTGAAGGTTAAAAACCAAGGATCACTAACGCGGAAGAGCTCGTCATGGCACTGCGGCAACAGTGCGAGGTCCAGGTGGCCACCCAAAGTTGAGCCAAAGACTGAAGTATCGAAAAGGCCTGCTTTGAAGGTTTCTGTCAGAGTGGCAATGCGAATCCGTGGGGTGATGCCTACAGGATCGTGATGGCCAAGACAAGAGTTGCAATGCCTCCTACAGAGCAGTCTCCAGAGATGTTGAAGGGTGAACGTTATGTCAAGTATAATAAAACAAGGGACTTAGCGATTCTGCGTGCATTAGTGCTTTTGAAGTATACTTTTAGAATAAAATTCCACATTCCAATTTCCAAAACACAACATCGGCGCAACCCAACCAACCGAGCCCTTACTGCACTGATCTACTGATAATGACGTCGAGATTTCTATGAATTTTCATCTTCATTACCTCCCGGAAAATGCTGGCATGGATGGGTGGGTGGTGCTACAGTTGGTTAGTGTGCGATGATGGTGGAGCCCATTAGCTCAACCAACGAAAAAGTGGTGAACGATGGCGTAATTGGAATGCTTCTCCCCAATTGAGCCATCGTCATCATCATCATCATCATAATCACCACCGCCTCACACAGCTGTTGGAGCTCATGGACGGACGTAATATTGTGTGCGTGCCTCGTAGGGAACGATCCACTTTGCAAGTATGCACAGTATTGGTCAATACATTTGCAACAAAACCAATTTACCGTACAAAATGGTCATTTCTGAAAATTTACATATAGGGTGACCACTAGTAGTTTTACGTTGCAAAATTCATCCTATTTAAAAACAAAGCGATAGAAAAACCCTTATTGATACAAAAAAAATACAAAAATAGGAAACAAAATAAACAGCGCTTCATTTATTTGTTTTGAGTAGAATGAAATAAGTAGCTCCTGTCCCATGGGACAACTATGCTGCACTCAGCAGTATGTATGATACTGTTACTATTCTAAGGTTAAACCCCATCATACACTTAATTACATCTTTGCTAAATACTTCCAATTGTTCTTAGAGATATTTCTAGTTTTTTCATCTAATTGTGAGATTCTTCGCTAACGTATTGAACAACACTGTAGCTCCGTAAGCTATCATGCGTTAATGAAGCCTTTCCGATTGATCCCCGAACGCCAGGACGTTCCCCTACTGAGCACCCAAAGATGTCTACCCTCCAAGCCCTAGGAACCGGCAAGTGTGTAAATATTATTTTAAATAAATTTTCCACCCACCCTTTTGATGATCAAATGGGGAGGTTGTGCGGAAAACCGACAGAATTTCGCCCTCTCGAAGTACCTCACTCATCACAGTTCCAAATGGTCGTGAGAGAGGGTGCCGGCCGGCTCACTCTTTCTGGTGCATTGGCTGGCCGCATAGATGATGGCTGATGGCTCTCGCTTTTTATTTGCCATTTTCAGGGGAAACCGATTTTGGGAGAAAAGTGAGTGGAAAAATCGAATTGAGGGCGGAGCTATGAGTGTAAGGTTTTTCCTCGCGGGAAAAATGGTGTTAGCGTCAGAGCGGTACCAATACCATGGCCTAGCAGTTATATTTGGGACTTTGATGAGGTTGGTAGTAGCAGTGGTTCAGACTAAAGGAAAATTCTTGGGTTAATTTCGCGCAATGATTGCATGCATCATTACAAAATCGTGCTTGGTGTAGTCCACATACCCGAGATGTGTAAAGTGTGAGATAATTGATCTTGCATTAAATTATGGTAAATTAGCTTCTCATCCCTTAACACACACAATTATGCAATTATTACAACTAAGAAAACTGAAGTAAAATGATTTGAGAAAATGAGAGCCAAGCGTTTTTGTGGCAAATATCTCCAAGTTCACAGACAAATGTATTGTGAAATTCCAAGAAAAGATTGTTCAATTATAATTAGAATTGTATTTGAAGTTGACTTATATATTTTTTTGAAATTTTATAAACAACCAGCAAATTTAAATTAAAATTTGGTAAGAACCTCTACAAAAAATCATGAAAACATCACAGATAAACAGATGTAACACTTTGAATATTTTTTGATTCATAATTAGTCGGGGTTCTGCTAAGCCGAACCAAAGACCATTTTTTGAAAAATTGAGTTTTCTTTACCATTGGATGAAGAAATTGATGATCCTCCTTCCATGTAAAAATGCAGTAATTCTGACAGCTCTTCGTGGAGTAAATTCAAAATTTCTGTTTGGCAGAACATACAAAAACTAAAATTGCATCCAACCAGAGTGAACTGTAAACCATTCCATAGAATCAGCGAAATGTTTTAGTGTTAGTCCAGATGAAGAACAATTCAAGTTATGCTCATAGCCGTCAAATTTCTAACTTCCAACCGACCCATAGTAACAATTTGTGGGAGAATTGAACACGTTATTAGAAATACGGATGTTGGAGGATACAATTAATTATGTTTCGATGGTGCTGATCACCATTTTTCCAAATCACATTCAGCCAGACCGAACCAAATCCACTGCATTTTAGAATGAATTTATTCTCAACAATACAAAAATCAACTGGTTTTAAATACCTGCGTTATGTCGACACACTTCATACTGATAATTTAACACAGAAGCCGTCATTGATCAGGCTATTAAGAATAATAAAGCTTGAAAAAAAATCAAACACTTGGCTCGCTTTGGCGTTTTCACGAAAACCATGCTAGAGAAGAATGTTTAGAACCTGATTCAAACTTAACGGCTGGCCTTCAGCTAAGTAAAATGACCTAGAGGTAACGAGCTTGGTTATCACTTAAAGGACCCAAGTTCGAATCTCTTTAATATTTTCGAAATTTGTTTGTCTTAGTTCACTTTGGCAGATCATTTTCATGGTTTTCTTCGACCACTATAAATTTGAAGTACACAAATTGCTTCATTTTCACATCTCAGGACATGCTAAGACATCATTTTACATAATCATTCTTGCTCTGTGCCTGCACATGCACCGCCTATAAAAAAAAAACATAGGTGGAAAGGGCTGAGCTGGGAGGGCTTCCGCCGTTCATATTTCAAACTATTTTGAGACCTCCATGCTACCATAATATAGGGTATCGCGCCACTTGGGCGGTGGCTTCTATATTCGTCTGTTTTCCACTATAACTCAGTCAATTTTGAACGAATTGACTTGAAATGTTGTACACTAGTAGATACTATACCTATCTCACCACATTCCAAAAGTTGTGTCAATTGGTTCAAATTTGACTGAGTTATAGTGGAAAACAGACGAATATAGAAGCCACCGCCCAAGTGGCGCGTCCTCTCTGATTCATGTAAAGAATTGTGAGTGTATCGATTTCAACTTCATGGACGATGAAAAATCGAGTTTTTTTTTTCACAATCCGAATGGTTTTCTATGAAACAAAGAAACACAGTCAGCCACACTGAACTATAAACCATATTCCAATGTTTTTGTTCAGCCAGAGTGAACTGAGTGCGAATTACTGAAAAACTAGATGTAATTAAATCAATGATTTCAAATAATTTACATATATTCTTCGTCTCTGATGATTAATAAAGGCTTGTAAGTTACATGTGTGCGGAAAAGTTTCAGATAATCTTAGCTGCTGTTTATTTGTGAGTGGTTGAACTTTAAGCTTAATTATCTCGGAATAAAGTTTTTGGCGCTTAGTTCGGTTTAGCAGAACCCCGGCCAATTATATTCCCGAAAATATGTTCGCCCAATGCTAAAAGGATTGAGTTTGGCCAACCATCAACTAGGTAGCGGTAGTGAGCAAACGTCAAACTCGAAAAAAAAGTATGCGATCAGTTGGCCAACCACCATTTTTGTTAACTGGACCGTTAAATCGGTGTACGATGGAAATTCTCAGAGTGTTACGTCTGTTTGTCTGTGAAAACATGTTAACCAGAAATCATATCAGTATGAGGCCAGAGATCAATACAGGACTTCAACGGGTTCTCTCGCAAGATAAATTTTGCCCATGTAACATGAAAAAAATTAAAAAATATTTATCTTTCTTATAAATATGTAGTCGGCTTCGTGGCCGTGCGGTTAGTGGCGTCTGTCGTCTAGACGTTTCGAGTGTGGATTTGATTCCCGCTTCAGGGAAAACTTTTCGTCAAACGGAAAATTCTCCATTGCACTAAGGACCAGAATCGCGATCTAGCGGAACAAAATTAATTACTCCAAAACGAAGCATTTCCGACACATGGTGTCCTCGACAAAGTTGTTTGACATCAGCAGGGGCAGCTATTGCTAAGAACGTAGTAGTTCGCAACTCGTCCGCATAGGTGGCGCCACCATCTAACTTCTTTGTTTTAAAAAAGACACGGACAACGTCTTCAGCTTTCGGCTGTACAGACTGTTTTAAACTTAACATTAGACAACGAACAACGGAGCATGCACCAGTGGAAATGGGGAAGAAACTATTCTCACGAAAAGTTTCAACGCCCGAAGCGGGAATCGAACCCTCACCCCATAGCATGGTGCGATTATAAGCTTGGTGACCCTAACCGCACGGCTACGAGGCTCCACGAACTTCTTTGTTTTACGCCCTAGAAACTTGGCGTCTTCGGCAAAGTTGTTTATTTTGGCAAAATAAACAACTCTTTCTCAGACGTCAAAATTCCACAGCCTACTGTTTTCGAGTTATTTTAATTATAAAAGAAACAATCAATAAAAAACAGTTTTCAAGTTTATTTTGACATTTTTACAAGAAATCATGTGTGTTTATTTTTTTTTTTCCTAATGCAAATGTGTCAAACCAAGACACGGACACGTTCAATGCTTCCAGTGAGCTATTCGCTCTTTGAACCCGAGCAGGAGAAAATAGCTGAAGAATAACTAACTCAGGTATGGAAAACTGAATATCTACAACCTGAATGAGGTATTAAGGAGCCCTGCATAAGAGGTAAAATACCTAAAATAATAACTGGTGTATATTCTGTGCATAACGCGTGAATAATGACATCAGATATGACAATACCTAAATAATAATTGGCGATTTTTCCATACAAATAGCGATTTTTTCATAACTGAATAATACCTCAAGCAGTCCTCAACACCAAACTAATAACTCGTTGAGGTATTTCATAAATACCTCATACAAAATACCAAAATAAGTTATTTTCAATACCTGGATAACCAACCAATACCTTGTCTTGGTATGATACCTGACTTTGGTATGCTCCAGTTATGTGGCAGTTATTCATTCCTGCTCGGGAAGGAAGCACGACACTAGACAACGGACTAGCATGCAACGCCCAGTGGCACAGCCGAAAACTTTTCCTGATAGCTGCGGCGGGAATCGAACCCGCGCTACTTAGCACGACGCGACTAAGTACTTGGTGACACTAGCCGCACGACCACGAAGCCACACCTGCTTCGTATTTGATGAAAATTTGAAGTTGCGATTTTTTGCGCTTTGGGAGATATTAGGGCTTGAAATTCGTGATTTTGTATTTTATTTTTTATTTTTAATGATAATTTTCAACATATTCCCGTACAATGTGTTTGGTTTGACACATTTGCGTTAGAAAAAAAAAACTCACATTGTTTCTTGTAAAAATGTCGAAATAAACTTATAAAACTGGTTTTTCATCGATTGTTTTTTATTTTTAAAATAACTCGAAAGCTGTGCTGTGGAATTTTGCCGATGACGCCAAGTCTCCAAAAGGTAAAACAAAGAAGTTAGATGCTGGCACCTCCTATGCGCACGAGTTGCGAACTACTACGTTCTTAGCAATAGCTGCCTCTGCTGATGTCAAACAACTTTGTCGAAGACACCATATGTCGAAAAAAATGCTTCGTTTTGGAGTAATCAGTTTTGTTCCGCTAGATTGCGATTCTGGCCCTAAGTGCATTAGGCCACTGGGTGTTATGTATATTAGCGTGGGACACAAAAAGACATTTTACGCCTGTACACTTTTTGAGTTTCATTTTGGCCCCATAGCAACTGTGCTAAATTTCAGCTCGATCGGAGAAACTATATTTTAGCGCCAGCCGTTTTAAGTTTTCATACGATTTACTATGGGGAAAATCACTTTTTCAAAGAAAAATCGGCCCAGGTTACCCCTTAACCCCTAAAAATATATCGATGAATGATTTCTGTTGGGAATTTTACGAGGAACAAACCCTACAAAGAGCGCAAAGCGATCTAAGGCACGTGGAAAAAGTTATTGACTGAAAACCGAATGGCATGAAAACGCTGTTTAACACACAGCTAATCGCGTTCGGTAATTTTTACCGAAATCTCAACCGCTAAGCGTTCGGTAATAGATATTTAACGAAATTCTGTAAAAAATACCAAATTTCGGTAAAATGTTATCGTTTATCTGTCAAACTCTAACGAATTTCGGTAAAAGTTGCTACCTTTACCGATTTTTTCCTGTAAAACAAACTTAACGGTTGAGATTTCGGTAAAACATTACCGAAGTCGGTGATTTTTTCTAACTGTGCACGTAAGGAATAACAATAAATAATAAAATCTCATCATTTTATCGATCGGGTAAAGCTTAATAACTTTTTCCACGAATGTCGCATCGCTTTGTGGTCTTTGGAGGTCTGATTCCTCGTGAAGTTTTCTACAGAAATCATTCAACGGCTTATTTTTAGGGATCAATGGGTGACCTCAAGCGATTTTTCTTTGAAGAAGTAAATTTTCCCCATAGTAAATCGTATGAAAAACTAAGAATGGCTGGCGCTAAAATATAGTTTCTTCGATCGATCTGTAATTTTGCACAGTTTGGGCATAGAAATCGACCAATCTTTGACTTCGAAATACCTTGGGGTCTGGTTTGATTCAAAAGGCACTTGGGGTACCCAAATCAAGTATTTGGTGCGAAAATGTCAACAAAGGATCAATTTTCTACGCACAATTACCGGCACATGGTGGGGTGCTCACCCGGAAGACCTCATAAAACTTTACAAAACGACTATTCTCTCGGTTCTCGAGTATGGCTCTTTCTGTTTCCACTCAGCAGCAAACTGCCACCTATTAAAGTTGGAACGAATTCAATATCGTTGTCTGCGTATTGCCCTCGGCTGCATGCACTCAACGCATAATGCGAGCCTAGAGGTCCTGGCAGGGGTGAAACCTCTCCAGAACCGCTTCTGGGAGCTCTCGCTAAGGTTACTTATCAAGTGTGGAGTGAGCAACACACTTGTGATTGAAAACTTCGAAGAAATGCTCACTCTGAATACTCAGTCAAAATTTATGAGAATCTATCTCTTCTACATGTCATCTGACATAAGCCTCCCAGGTTATAACCCACCTCGTGTACACTTCACCAATGACAGTTCCTCTGTTAAATACGATCTGTCAATGAAACAAGCTATTCATGGAATTCCAGATCAACTTCGATGTATATCTATTCCTCGCATTTTTAACGAAAAGTACCAACATGTCAATTCCTGGAAGAGATTCTTCACTGATGGGTCTCGCATAAATGGATCCACTGGTTTCGGTGTCTTCAATGAAAATTCCACCGCCTTCCGCAAACTTCAGGAACCTTGTTCGGTTTATATTGCTGAGCTGGCAGCAATCAACTTCGCTTTGGGGATGATTTCCAACATGCCCGTAGACCATTTCTTCATCTTCTCGGATAGCCTTAGTTCTATTGAGGCACTCCGGTCAATGGAACCTGCAAAACATCCATCTTACTTTCTTACAAAAATAAGGGAGCAGATGGATGCACTGGTCGAAAGATCATACAAGATTACCTTTGTATGGGTCCCCTCACATTGCTCAATTTATGGCAATGAGAAGGCGGACTCTCTCGCAAAGGTGGGCGCACAGGAAGGTGAGATATATGATAGAAGAATTTCACATGATGATTTTTTCCATTTTGTTCGCCAAAGTTCTCTTCAAAGTTGGCAAAATGATTGACGAGATGGCCAGCTGGGACGGTGGTTACATTCCATTATTCCTAATGTTTCCTTGCGAGCGTGGTGGCATGGTTTGGATGTAAATCGAAATTTCATTCGCGTAATGTCAAGGCTTATGTCCAACCATTACTCGCTAGATGCGCATTTACACAGGATTAACCTCGCGTTGAGCAATGTTTGTACTAAGTGCGGTTCCGGTTATGATGACATCGACCACGTAGTTTGGCAATGCCCGGATAATGACGCCTCCAGAGCACTACTTTTGGATACCCTTGAGGCCCGAGGTAGACAACCCTTTGTTCTTGTGAGAGATGTGTTGAGCACTCGTGATGTCACTTATATGCTATGCCAGCGTTTCTCAAACTATGGGTCGCGACCCACTAGTGGGTCGCGGGCTGATTTTTGGTGGGTCGCGAAGGCTTGGGTGATATGATAAAAAATGGCTGAATTCAATCATGTCAAATGATATTGCTAGCCATTTTTATAATTTACAATTGTGCTCTTGGAGAATCGGCAGACACATTTCTGAAAATTCGGTTTCTTCATAATTCTATTTCAAGTTTTGTATTATAAGTCGTAATCTGGAGTGTACAGAATATTCAAAAACTGTGAGTTTTCGATCCGATGGTTCAAGGTTATGATAAAATATAAGATTTTACTTGTGTTTTGAAAAAAAAAATGGGTTCAAGCCGTTGCTTGCAATTTGTATTTTCATTTGAAACTAGCTGTCCCGGCAAACGTCGTTCTGTCTGCCTACTGTGTTTTTTGACATGCAGCTCTGTAGAAAAATGCCCCGCAAAATGCTATTCCCATCTTTCTGGTTTTTGTGCGTTCCCGGTCAATTTTTTCATATTTTTTCGCACGAACACGTCGGAGCCCTGCACGAATGAAATACTGAAAGAATGGTGCAGATCCGTAGGCCCGTTCCCGAGCCTTTTCGTGACATACAAACACCATTCCATTTTGATTTATACAGATTATACGCCAAGTTCAGCAGTTAAAATATATAAAAAAAATAAGAAACACCATTACAAGCCAAAGTTACCAAATTTCGACAAACAAAACCTTGCTTTTACCGAACTCTAATAAACTAAAACTTCGGTAAAATTTTGCTGAATGTCGATAATCTGAACTTTTATGGAAATCAGAACAACTGAATAGTTATTTAGAAAACATAAAAATAGAAATAAGGGCCCATATAGCCGAGGCGGTAAATGCACTGAATACCCACTGACCATGCTGAGGGTGACGGGTTCGATTCCCGGTCGGTCCAGGATCTTTTCGTAAAGGAAATTTCCTTGACTTCCTTGGGCATAGAGTATCTTCGTGCCTGCCACACGATATACGCATGCGAAATGGTCATTGGCAGAGGAAGCTCTCAGTTAATAACTGTGGAAGTGCTCATAGAATACTAAGCTGAGAAGCAGGCTTTGTCCCAATGAGGACGTTACGCCAAGAAGAGAGAGAGAGAAAAATAGAAATAAAACAAGTGTGCATGACGGATATGATTAAATATTTCAAGAGGATTCATCTGATCGTGGCCATCCAGCAGTACTATAATTCTGAAAACTCCACTTGATGATCACCCACTCGCTGTAAATATTTCTAGTATATTAAACTCGATTTTTCGTTATAAAGTAAATTTTAAAGTTCAGTAAAAGTCTGAAATTGCCACTATATCTTTAAACTGTATTTATTTCTAGAATGTGTAAGAGTACCTAAAATCTGTTCTGTAGTATTATATGGAACCGGACTTGTTAGATATATTAGAAATTTGGACACTTATCCCAATCTAAAATTTATTTTAAAAAACTTAATTATCTAAGACTAAGAGCATACTGAAGCTGAACACTTGGGCACCTTAACCCAAGGGGAATGACATATCATTTTCTAACCGGAATATCCGCATTTATCCGTTTCTAACCCTCGCTAACCGTTGCTAAGCGAGCTGCTAAGTGAGCAGCGGTTAGACGCGGTTAGCGACGGTTAGAAACGGATAAATGCGGATATTCCGGTTAGAAAAGGATATGTCATTCCCCTTGCCTTAACCATATTTAGTCATTTTCATAAAAAAAACAAGAGTAGAACACTTTACACAAGAAAAAACTATATTTTAAAAGTTTGATGTACTACGTAGATAATTACAGATAAACAGCCTGCGTAACGTAAGTTTATCAAAACCTATAAGCGTAAATGAATTTATTTAAAAAAGTCACTCCAACTTTGCAAAAAAAGACGTATTTCATGGAAAAAAGTGCTGGTGGGTCGCCAGATTCTATAGAAATTAAAAGTGGGTCGCAAGCTGACAAAGTTTGAGAACCCCTGTGCTATGCATTTACGACTTTCTTCGTTTATCTTGTATAAAGGTTTAATTCTCTTGTGTTTTCTCCCCCAGTTTTTTTTCTCTCTGTTTTCGTCTTTGTGTTGTTCCTGGCCTTCCGGCAGATGAAAAGCCCGCTACAATCTGGTGCTGAATCACTATGAAGACAACGAACACGCCATTACGTTATACCTTCCGGACGAGCTTCAGAGAACCCTTACCCCCAGTCCTTACCACGCCCATCCTAAAAGCATATGTGACCCACTAATCTCGAGCTGCCACGAGTATCCTGGCTCCGTCCCGTACTAACTATGTTGAATAAGATTCATATTTGTACATAAAATACAAAAAATGAGTATTGGCTCCGCAAAGCGTTAAACGCGATTGAGCCCCAAATAAATGAACTGGTTAAAAATAAAAAAAATTGCACAGTTGATATGGGACCAAAATGGAACTCAAAAAGTATACAGGAGTTGCAGTTTTTCCATTTTTTATATTTTCCCATATAAACCGTGTACCAGGCTAATGTGTATTGTCCGTTGTCTCGTGTTAGTAATGTTCAGTGTGTGCAGCCTCTGGCTGAAGATGGTGTAGTGTCTGACTTTTTTTTTTAATTCGAATTGCCCCAGAAGCCAAGTCTTGATTTCGATAAGAATTTGCGAAGAATCTCGACCAAAAATTTCTATGAATTACAAGCCAGTGTTAAAAAAAATCAACATTGCATCTTTAAAAAGTTTGAACATTTTTTTGCCTTTCTCGTACACTAAGTGTACTGGAAAGGCTATAGGTTCACTCCAAAAATGACTTTTTGATAGGATGCCCGGAGATTCGAGTCACATATACCAATCAACTCAGCTCGACGAATTGAGGTGATGTCTGTGTGTGTGTATGTGTGTGTGTATGTGTACAAACGAACTCACGTCACTTTTCGGCAGTAAATCTCAACCGATTTTAATGACCGACGGTTCATTCGACGCGGAATCTGGTCCCATTGTTTGCTATTGAAAATGGTTCGGATCGGTCCAGCCGTTCCGGAATTATGGCCATTTAGGCATTCCGGATCGGTACCCCAGGAAGGGGCTAGATATGAAAATGCAACAAACCCACGCATGCGACACATCAAACCACGGCATTTTCGATAATATGATGAACGGTAAGGAAGAAAATAGTCTCAGACCATATCTGAACCGGTAATGTTCCGGAACCGGTTCCAAAGGTCCCACCAGAAGTGGCCAAATATAAAAGTGAACCAAACCCATACATGCGACTCATCAAATTGCAGCTTTTTCAATAACCTGATGAACGGTTAACAGGAAAATAGTCTCAGATCATATCTGAACCGGTAGTGTTCCTGAACCGGTTCCGGGCGTCCCCCCTGGAAGTGGACAAATATAAAAATGAAACAAACCCATGCAAGCGATACGTCAAATCGCGCCCTTTACGATAACCTGATGAACTATTAGCAAGAAAATGGTCTCAGATCACATAAGAAACTACCGGTGTTCCAAAACCGGTTCCGGAGGTCCCGCCGGAAGTGGCCAAATATAACAGTGAAGCAAACCCAGGCATGCGGCACATGAAGTCGCGGCTTTTTCTATAACTTGATGAATGATAAGCAAGAAAATAGTCTCAGACAACCTTAAATTTATCCCGGTAGTGTTCCGGAACCGGTTCCGTATGTCCCGCCAGATGTGGCCAAATATAAAAGTGAACCGAACCCATGCATGCGACACTTCAAATCGCGGCTCCTTAGGCGACCTGATGAATGGTTAGTAAAACATAGTTCTAGGCCATATTTGAGACAACCGGTGGTGTTCCGGAACCGGTTCCGGGTTCCCTCTGGAAGTGGACAAATATTATTTTTTTTTGTCTTTATTAACGAGATTTTTAACTCGAAGCTAGTTCATCTCGGAACCCTTCCCTTCCGAAGGAAGAGCCTACGTTTTGTGAATATGTCGGGAGTGGGATTCGATACCAGGCCCTTGGCATGATAATCTTGTGTTCTAACCATCAAACCAGCCCACTCCACCGCCAAATATTTAAGTGAACCAAACACATGCATGCGACACGTCAAATCGCGGATTTTTCGATAACCTGATGAACGGTAAGCAAGAAAATAGTCGCAGACCACATAAGAAACTACCGGTAGTATTGCAAAACTAGCATTGGGTGCTTCGTCGGAATTCAAAAGTGAGAAAAATTAAAGCAAGCGATAGATATCTTGACAAAAATAAGACGATCTCATCCAATCACACCATTTCAGATTCCTGAGGTGTAATAATGCAGAAGGATGGGTCAACGTTGTATGGG
The DNA here is from genome assembly GCF_035046485.1 of Aedes albopictus. Taxonomy (NCBI): domain Eukaryota; kingdom Metazoa; phylum Arthropoda; class Insecta; order Diptera; family Culicidae; genus Aedes; species Aedes albopictus. Next base: position 78,806,561 of record NC_085138.1, on the reverse strand, counting down.
AAAATTAAAATTTAATCGTAATAACTCCGAACAAACTTTTTCAATTCTCTTTCGCGTCTAAAATGACTGCGTAAAATTTTTGTGCGACTGGTTGCTCTCTCACGCACTGTAATGTGGTTGAAAGTTGAATGGGGTTCAGTATGAAAAATTTCAGTTACTTGCATGTTTTTGTCAAATTTTACATGCATCCTGTAGCCAATGATAATAAAATATAGCGTGTGTAGAAGTGTGTAGAAAATACTTTGTCGAAAATCGTTAAGGTATCTGTGTTTGTGAAAAAGTTGTATCGTCTTGGTGTTGATCGGCCTCCAGTGATAGTGAAGGAGGTCAAGCTGTCAACTGAGAGGTCTGATTTTTTTCAGCTCTGCCTATACGTTGAACATAACGTCGGAATATGTGCCATCAATAAGTTTAAAGTCAATTCAATGATGGCTCTGATAAAATTCTAAGTAAAGTATTCTCATGATTCAGGAACATTTCAGCTCACGTCAACGGAAACGTCATGAGTACATATTCGACGAGAAAGGCACTATCACCACTAGGTGGATCAATCCGGGTTTTTGTTTTTATTAACGTGTATTTTAACATTTAGCCAATTCTACACTAAAAGTTTGAACATGTACAACGCGCAAAAAATTATTTCCGAAATGTGCACCGCAAAACAAAAGCTCTGAAAACTCCTGCTTCATAAAATCCTGCAAGGTTTACTTCACGGATTCCTCCTGGTATTCTTTCAAAGATTTAAGCCGAAATATATTCAGATAATCCTAGTGAAATTCTTTTAGGTATAAATACGTGCCGGAATTCCAGCTGGTATTCCTTGAAAGATTTATTCTGGAATTTTCCAGGGATTCCTCTGGGGATTTCTTCTGTGAGTCTCCCAGGGGATTCTGTTGAGCTTCCAGATATTCCTTTAGGGAATCCTCCCGGGATTTCTGGCGGGATTGCTTTAGAAAATCTTAAAAAGATATTTTCATGTGTAGTCGGCATTTTTTTTTTTCAGGGATGCTGGAATTCAATCAAACGTCCCTTTCAGGATTTCTTTAGAGGTTCCTGCCAGTGTTGCAAAACTTCTTCTCATTCATTTGAATACTAACATACATATATTTTCAGTCATTTTTCCTTCTATTAATGTTCAAAACGATTTCATTCAATCAGAGCAACTATCAAATGAAAAGCGAATCCTTGTCAATTGAATAAATTGTCACTCGAATGAGTAGCTGGGCACGAAACCCATGCAAAATTCCGCCAGACTGAAAAAAGTTCGAATGTCGGGTCAAAGTCGGGTAATTTTTATCGAATATTGGGCCACTGTTGGACCAACATCGAACAACTATTGGGTCCATGTTGGGTTTGGTGGCCAAAATAAAAATAGGTGTATGATAGGTTGATGTCGGGTTTATCGTCATCAATGATGGTAAAAGCTTTAAACCTACAACTCCACAAATTTTGCTTCCTAGCTGGAGCTCAATTGAATGATATGTGTCTTGACTGAGGCTGTAGCTGATGTCAATTGAATGATCAAAGGCTTGATATTCCAAAGCCTTTATCAAAGGCTTGATCGGAATTGATATTCCGATAGTAAATGGAAAAATGAGTGGTTGTCATTCTCAATTTCAGCTTAAAATATCGGTTGATACTGACACTTCGCAGCACTGATTCCTGCTAAGATTTCTTCAAGGATTCCTCAAGGATATTCGGTGCCTGGATTCATGCTGGAGAACCTTCAAAACCTCTTCGTTTTTTTTGACATTGAGGAATTGCTCTAATCATTTTTCCCAGGATTTTTTCAATTATTTTTTTTCAGGGATTCCAACCGAGCTTCAGTTGACTTCTTTAAGGATTCCATCATTCCTGCCAGATGATTTTTTGAAAAACCTGTATTACTCTTTTCAAAAATCTGTATCTTATACAAAAATAAAATGGCCCCTCAAGCTAAAAATAATCTGTATTTCACATGAATCGAAATCTGTACGGATGCTCAAAAATCTGTATAATATAAATAAATCTATACCCATATATACCCATCAAGGATTCTATACTGGATTTCTTCTGGGATTTTTTAGTTAGAGCTAAAGAGAGTGGAAGATTAAAATAGGCTTTTTGGTGCACCTAGATAGGGGAACTAAGTCCAAAATACCAAGATGGAGTAAAACGGCCCTTTTCATAAAATCATTTCTGAATGTAATCACATTACATGATCATTACTATAGGTGAATAGTTTCAAGATATGTTTGCACATATCATTTTTCTTGAAGATAGGCCGCCAAACCCACGGAAAATCTTTTGATTTCCCAATGAAAATTGGCAACTTCCGGATATTCGTGCTTGCAATTAAGTTGTTCTGGTGAATTTATTAAGGGTTCATTCGCATATCACGTCCCAAGTAGCACCTGCAACTTAAGGCGAAACTGGAAGCATTTTCTCATTTTTTCGGTTTTTGATTTTTTATTAAATAACAAAGCAATATTTTCAAAATCGGTTTTCTTACACATGTAGAGTATGGATCAAGGTATCTTCTGATTTTATTTGAGATGGAAAATGTTTTCCATTTTTGCAGAAACCATTTTTTTGTGAAATTTTGTTCCAAAATGGTTTCTGTAAAAACGAAAAACATTTTCCACTACCAAAAAATTTTAGAAGATACCATACTCTACATGTGCACGAAAACCGATTTTGAAAATATTGCTTCGTTATTTAATAAAAAATCAAAAACCAAAAAGTGAGGAAATGCTTCCAGTTTCGCCTTAAATAGAAATGATCATCGTTGCAAACATGTTGCAACTGAGTTTTCATTAAACAACGGATGCTTTCATTTGGATTCAGAAAATAAAAACATGTGAACAAAATTTAAACCTATTAAAATCCTGTTGTTGAAGCCAAAGTGAGGTATAACATATTTATAACAACTAGCGCAATGTACATAAATAAACTTGTGAAACCAATTTGTAACTGAGGTATAATCTGATTGTTCCAACCAATCTTAGTTACGATCGTTTACAAACCAAAACAACCCAAAATATTGAATTTGATTATTATAAACATGTTTAGAAGAAAAAGAAAAAAAATTACAGAAGGGATGGAAGCTGCAAAATGTGCGACAAAAGATTTTTGAAATCATAAAAATAATAAAATGCACTATAAAAATTTAAATGTTTCCAAAAAACGAAGTCATGTACAAATAAAATGTATCATATTCTTCATAACTTTTTCAACATATTCTTAAATTTTATTAAATTTAAGTGGTTAATAAAAATAATTGGAGGTAAAACAATTTTGTTTCATTAAAAAAATGCCAGTTTATTTTCATTTTTAAACAATCACGCAGAAAAAATCATGGTAAAATCAAAAATTTTTCAGGTAAACTCAAATAAATTGTCAATTTGTTCTGGCAACAAAAATAAAACTGTTTGGAGCAAATCATGCGTCACATTTGAAGCAAATTCAATCCATTTTTGAAACAAACATGCATCTTCTGACAGGTTAAGTTAGAAACAAATGTAAAAAATTTTGTTTTTTTATGGCAGGTCGGCCCTACTGAAATATTTGTTTTCCAATTAAATTTACAGTCATTTCCTTCCCTAGGAAAACCCACTTCCCGCGTGGCACTTTCAATGCCAATATCAAGTAGATAACATACGCTCCCGAAATCAATGGGATTTTGTGGAAACTTTTGGTGAAACTTGACTTTTTTGCAAGAGGAAATTTTGTTTGGTGCTGCAGCTGGAACTTGAGAGTTTTGTTTATGTTCTCGACGGCGGAACGGGGGGCTCTTCAATGGGTATTGTTGAAATTAATATGTAATGGAGTTAGTCTAAAAATTAATATTTTAGTTTCAAATATTTTATCAGTTTATCGAATAAACATGAATATTTTTGTATCAAACGAACGAAATTTGTCTCCGTGATATTGATTCATTCAAGACCACCCCATAAAGTATGGACGCTGTAAGAAAATACTGTCATTTTAAAATTATTGATGGCTAGTTCTTTTTGAAGGCTAAATCATGTTGATCAACCTATTCTCTCAGCATTTGTACAGCGGTTTGTGCGATTCCAACAGTTTGTTTCAAAATACATGAGCTTTCAGCGGATCATCATCGAAAAAATGTGCACAAATGATGTACAGAGCTTGAAAGTCACTTAGGAAATGAGCAAAATATGGAGGAAGTAAGTGAGAAAACCGTGCAAGCAGCAATCAGAATACATGGTAGGGATAACACGTTTGAGCATATGCAAAAATTGGGTCAAAAATAGAGATCCTGCTAACCCTTGTTTGAATGAACGTATAATGAAGGTTTTTGAGCACAAGAAAAAACCTTCAAAGTTATACAGAGCGGCATATGACCATAAAAGTAACCATTTCGAATTCCAATGATCATTGTCGCAAAAAGCGTTTGAATTATCTATCCTATAGCAAGCAGAAACAGCCCAAACAAATCACGAAACAAGAACCATAGGCATAGATCAGGCCCGGACAATTGAAGACTAGGTGCGTCTATATTTTCTGGGGCAGTCCTTAACCCTCTAATACCCAATCCCGCCTTTAGACGGGGTATAGTTTCAGCATTTTTGTAATTTTTGTGTCGTGGAAAATCATTTATTTTATATTTTTGGCAAATATTTAGGACTGTTCTGTATATCTCAAAATGGTTTTGGTGTATTTTAAAGCGTATTTACATTTTTTTTAAATCATTGAAAAAATGATGTTTAAGTCACCTTTTAGAAGTCATTGTTTATTTTGTATTGAATCGCTACAATTAACATATTTTAAAATTTTCACAAATCATACTATCCTTGTTTAATAGTTTAAGGGAATCGAATACACTCCAAAATTATTTTCCATAAAATTACACGGAAAATAAAATTTTCTGTGAAAAAAATTTAAAATACAGTCGACTCTCCACATGTCAATGTTCTACATCTCGATATCTCTCCTTATCTCGATGGTTTGGTCGGTCCCTTGAATCTGCATACATTTTACATTTCTATATGTCGATATCTCCTTATTTCGATATCTCCCTATCTCGATGCGATCTCATTCGTTTTTGTTCGAGATTTTCTCTCCATATGTCGATATGCCCGTTTTTACAGGTTGTTAGATCTCGTTTCTTAGGTGCAAAACATTCTGCGAAGGTGAAGTGACATCTGTTTGTTGACGGATTTTCCTAGTTACGGACGATTTTTCAATCTAGTGTGCATTACAAATTGGTTCTTGAATTCGATCTCTCCCTATCTCGATGGTCCCTTCAATATCGAGATGTAGAGAGTCAACTGTAATCATAAAATCTCAAAATGTTTTCATCTCAAAAAATCCGTACCCCAAATTGGCTTCCAGGAAAAATATAAAAGTGTGGGGATGTTCAAAAATAAAAATTAGAAAAATCAAAAACTGAAATTCACAAAATCGAGAATTAAAAAGAATCATCTTCCAAAACATGTTTAAATCGATTTTAGATGACGAAAAATGATATTTAGATCAAAATCAAAAATTTTGGGTATTAGAGGGTTAATAGTTGCTCAATATTAAATTGAAATAACATCATAAACATCAGTAAATTAAAAAGAAAATCGGGTCCTTTGAATTCCACTAAATAAGAATTTGCATCCTTTGACAGATACGTATTTCGTCCTCAACTGTACTCGATGATTTTCTTTTTATTTACAGATATTCCCCTAACAAGCCCAGGTTAATCATCATCAGTAAATTGTTCAAAAAAATTTTGTTTTTTTGAACATGTAAAAGCCCCTTGGAGTGAAGTTTCGTTTTGAACCTCTTCTCCAAAAGTCATAAAACCTCCTCTTCTTTTCGACCTATTTACAGATGAGTTGCATTTCCAGTGAGACATTCATACATTATACCATTCCCACGGAGACAAAATTCGTTCGTTTGAAACAAAAATATTCATGTTTATTTCAATGTTTAAAACTAAAATTTTGATTTTTAAACCTAACTCAATTACGCTTTTATTGCGACAATACACATTGAGGAGCCCCGCGTTCCGCCATCGAGAATATAAACAAAACTCACATGTTCCAGCTGCAACATCAAACAAAATCTCCTTCTGCAAAAAAGCAACGTTCATCGAAAGTCTTCACAAAATTCCGTTGTTTTCGGGAGCGTATGTTATCTAATAGATGTATGCATGATGTTGGCATTGAAAGTACAACACGGGAGGTATGTTTTCCCAGCAAAGGAAATGACTTTATAAGTTTAATGGGAAAACAAATATTTCCGTAGGGCCGACCTGCCACAAAAAAAAACAAAAATATTTACGTTTATTTCTAACATAATCTGTCAGGAGATGCATTTTTGTTTCAAACATGGATTGCATTGCTAAAAATGTGACGTTCGATTTGCTCCAAACAGTTTTATTTTTGTGGCCAGAACAAATTGACAATTTATTTGAATTCACCTCAAATATTTTTTATTTTAACATAGATTTTTCTGAGTGCCTCCTTGAAACCAAGAAGAATATACAAGCACTGGTAAATGCTTCATTTGTTGTTAAATCCTGCACTATTTACGTAGTACAGTACGACTGGGTCCACTGGAAGGGTTTGAATACATGTTACAGTCGGACTAGATAGTGGTGTTCTGAAGCTTCCTAAATATATCTGGCGAAAAGATGCAGCATTCCGTAATTTCGTATTAGTATCAGGTGAGAGGGGGATTGAGAAATCTTATGCTCCGTACTAAAATATTTGGAGTTTCCTACAAAAAAATAGGGGAGGGGAGGTTAAAAATGATAAAATTCCTTGATTGTCGACGAGAAGTAAACCTCCACGTGTTTACATTTTTTGGTTGTGTATGTCTTACCGTGTGAAGCAATGTTGTCCTGGACATGATTTAGCAAGCAAAAATTCTAAACTCATTTTCAGCATTCTACGGCTGCATTAAATAATCTGCTGAAATGAACTCAGTCAAAGCAATATGGCGCGTACATTTTTACTACAAATGTCTAAATTTTCACTCGCATAATGATGAGTAGACTGAGGCGCGTTGGAAATACTGAGCCAGAATGCATGATTTACCAATAAATCAGGAGCGGCACAAAAATTAACATTCTCGTTCAGCCTTTTTTTGCTGTAAATTTTACCCACACAACTATTAAACACATTGATGAAACTGTTGACGCATAGTCGCTGGCAGTGATGAATGTGATTACTAGCTGACTAGTTGTCGAATCGGGCACAATTTGTAAGTCGACCACGGGGGGAGCGACACTAGTTTCCAAGCCGAAAAACCCCCAAAAAAGCCTAAAAAAGTCGAAAAAAAAACCGGTAAAACCTGCAAAACTTTTGTGGGGTTTAGCAACTTTTTTTAGCTTTTTCAGCTTTTTTTGAGGTTTTTTGGCTTGGCAAAACTAGTGTCGACCCCCCCTGGTCGACCATGAGTTGTATCTCGGTTGTAAATCTATTGCGAATTAAAAACGTTTAAAACAAGAATGGTTGTTTTATATTTATTGGCTTCACCTCTTGCGCTTTTTTCGTTGCAATTTAGTCGTTAATAAGACGATTGGTACAAAGGGCACAGGATTCTATGTAGTTGCATTTAAATTATAGGAACTTATTAACGTCCAAGTGTGTTGCTTGGGGTAACGCAAAATTTCTCAATTTTAGACCCGCGATACTCTCTCAAATTTTATGCCGCCGTCTATCACCGATTGCAAGAGAGTTCGTGGGGCAATAAATATCAGGCTGGATTCATGGGTGAACGCGCTACAACGGACCAGATGTTCGCCATCCGCCAGGTGTTGCAGAAATGCCGCGAATACAACGTGCCCACACATCACTTGTTCATCGATTTTAAATCGGCGTATGATACAATCGATCGAGAACAGCTATGGCAGATTATGCACGAATACGGATTCCCGGATAAACTGATACGATTAATCGAGGCGACGATGGATCGAGTGATGTGCGTAGTTCGAGTATCAGGGACACTCTCGAGTCCCTTCGAATCTCGCAGAGGGTTACGGCAAGGTGATGGTCTTTCGTGCTTGCTGTTCAACATTGCTTTGAATAGAGGGTGTAATAAGGAGAGCGGGGATAAACACAATTGGGCAATTTTCACGAAGTCCGTTCAGCTGCTTGGTTTCGATGATATTGATATTATTGCTCGTAAATTTGAGACCATGGCGGAAACGCACATCCGACTAAAGAGTGAAGCCAGGCGAATCGGATTAGTCATTAATGTGTCGAAGACAAAGTACATGATGGCAAAGCGCTCCAAGGAGGAGTCACCGCGCCCGCCACCCCGAATTTATATCGACGGTGATGAAATCGAGGCGGTTGAAAAATTCGTGTACTTGGGCTTACTGGTGACCGCCGACAACAACACCAGCACAGAAATTCAGAGATGCATTGTGGCAGGAAATCGTGCTTACTTTGGACTTCGCAGAACTCTACGATCGAACAAAGTTCGCCGTTACACGAAGTTAAATGTCTACAAAACGCTGATTTGACCGGTAGTTCTCTATGGGCACGAAGCATCGACTCGACGTGCAAAGGACCGACCCGTTGGAGTTTCCGAACGGAAGGTGCTGCGTTCCATCTACGGCGGAGTGCAGATGGAAGACGGAACTTGGAGAAGACGAATGAACCACGAGCTGCATCAGCTGCTGAGAGAACCAACCATCGTTCACACCGTGAAAATCGGGAGGCTACGGTGGACGGGTCACGTCAGCAGAATGTCGGATAGCAATCCGATTAAAATGGTTCTTGAGAGTCATCCGACTATCCGACCGGTACAAGAAGACGTGGAGCGCAGCGAGCTAGGTGGGTCGAGCAAGTGGAGGACGATCAGCGGACCCTACTCAGAGTGCGGAACTGGAGACAGACAGCCATGGATCGAGTGAAACGGAGACGGCTACTATGTACAGCAGAGGACACTCCGGCCTTAGTCTGACTGGTAAGGCAAGGTAAGAAATTGAACAAATGTCAAAAATATTACATCAAAACCTTTTTTTTATCAGGTAGAAATTGAGGGTTACTCCAATGGCGCGTATTGAACCGATAAGCTTTTCACATTCATCATCAATTCCCACAAGGGACTGTGTCTTGCAACAAAAGAACGATTGATAATGACAATTTTCTCTCTATGCAGTATTTTTTTTTCCTACTGTCAAAAATAGCCACCCTCAAACTCCTATCCTCATCGAACTCGCTTCGTAACAGATTTACACTACCTTACATACATAGATAGGCGACTTTGCGGGAGGATTAGCATCATTAAGTTTTGGAGAGGCATTGCCCTCTTTTCGGGAACATCACTGGTTCCCCTACTTAGTTGTCTGGTGCCCGCTTGACGAAAGCCAAACATCAAAGACCGAAAGAATTTTAATTGAAATACTTTCCACGCGCATCCCTTGCCGTGTGTAAGAGCATGCCGCCGCTCGGTAGCAGTTAGTGCATACGACGATGCTATGCGATGGTAGGCAGCCAGGCATAGACTATAGAAGGGGAAAAGTTTCGCTTTTCACGAAGCACAGCGAGAGTGCAATCGCCGGCCGGAAGAACCCTCGTCTCGACTCAACTACATGGTGGCTCTATCGGAGGCAATGGAGATGGTATGTGCAGCAGCACCCAGCTGCTGAAAAGTAAGATGTGTTCCACATCCTTTCTACGTTGGAGCCACCACCGTACCGGGAGGGAATGGGTTATGTACTCGAGCTTCAAGAGGAATGAAAGCAACCCCAATGTCTGTCTTGTGTGGTTGTGGGAAGGAATCTCATTCTCTGCAAGAAAGACCCTATGGCTCCATCTTATGAAGAGCGAGGAAACCGAAAGATTTTCACGTCTTATTAGAGATAGTAGTGGAGGCGACGCGGCGGCGTGGCGCAAATGAGCTTCTAGCTAATTTCACAAATTGTAATTGAGTTGTTAGGAATTGCGGCTGAATCAAATGAACTGGAAAACGTTTCCCGGTAATATTGCTTCGGCATTCTAATCAGGGCAACCATAGTGCACTGGTGTCGAAATGATCTTTTGTAGAGAAGGGTAAGAAGTAGGTATATTTAGATTTTCAATAAAGATGTATCGCACATGAAATCGACCATCTATCAATCTACTTACTATAGGCTACCCGGCGTATCAGACATGTTTCTAGTTCTATATCTATATCGTTCTATTCTAACAAAAATCCAGTTGTGGAGCGGACCTGGTGTGGTGGTTAGAACACTTGACTATCACGCCGAGGACCTGGGATCGAATCCCACTCCCGACATACTCACAAAATGTGGGTTCTTCCTTCGGAAGGGAAGTAAAATGTGGGTTCCGAGATGAACTAGCCTAGGGCTAAAAATCTCGTTAATACAGATAAAAAAAAATCCAGTTGGATATACTTGGTAAAAAAGTCGTTGTCGTCCATGGTTTCCATCACCTAGGTTATCTAGGAGTTGATATCTGACATTTATGACATTTTTGTAGATCTGATCTAGTTATCAGTTTTTGGTTACGACTGTGATGGATTGTAACTTGAAAATTGGCTTTTTCAGTCTTGACAAAATCTTGTCCGACGTTTCGGTCACATTTGGACCATCCTCGAGGATTCTAAAATAATTGTTTATTTATTTGACTGTTTTTACACAATTAATTAGTTTTTTTGGAGGTTTTGGCAGAGAAAAGGTTGAGAAATTGGCATTGCCCGACGTTTCGGCCTAATTTATTTGGTCTTTTTCCAAAGATAAAGCTGTCACGTCAGCATCAACGAACGAGAAACAGATGATCAAAACAAACCAGCACTACTAACACACACTCCAAGATAGTTTAGATCATGCACACCAGTAGCAAAGATCGACCGCACAAACACGCATGATAAATACGAAAAGCAATGGTGATCGATCAAGCGCGAGGTGTCAAATTCCTGAGCGGTAGAATTCCGGAAGGGGAAGGGGCCACATGCTTAGTGCGATCAAGCTTTGCAACGGGTTGCAAAAAGAATTTTTTTTTTCAGCACTCGGCAAGCCTCGTTGTTTGAATACTACGAGTACTAAAAAACGAGTTATGCAATGAGTTGAAAACAAAATGTTATGCATGGATTTTTTATCCTACAATTATTTGTTTTACATAATGTTAATTATGCCGCTCAAATAAGATGATTTTTTTTTTCATAATGGAGCTCATATCAGTAGATATGATCTAGTGTGGAAACCCAACAAACATTATTAATGTACAATAGATGAATGAGCCGCTCTTATGCTTGATTTTTAAAATTTGGCTGAATATGCTGTTATTTAGCTAACACTGTTTTTTACTTAGTAAAAAAAGACCATTATGATATCCTAACTAACAATCACTCATTCTACAAGCACCTTTACAACGAATTAATACAGCATGATACTGAAAAACATTTAGATAATTTTCAGGCACAACCTTTGTTTGGGTTTTGTTTACATACTTTTGGAGAAACTATAAAGCACAATGTTGTGTACCCTGTGCTGGATTTAGGCTTTGGGGAACCCGGGGCAAACCTTATAAAGTGGGCCCCCAACAGCAACATTTTGAAGATTTATATTTTTTTTCTTCAATGTTGTGTATTGTTCGTATTTTTACTTTTTTAAGTTTTTACGAACACGAATGTTGTTGTTTTTCTGATAATCATCCGAAATGGTATGTGAGACGTACGTAATGACTGAAGTTCATAGCCACAATTTATTTTGAAAAATGGATAAATTGAGTGGAAAAATTGCGAAAAAAAATACACGTAGTTCTGATGGGGATTGAACTCACGTCTTCGCAAGACAGGGCGCGTTAACCAACACCGCCATAGAAAAGCTGACAGTTCTATGAAATAGAAAGTCTACCTGAATCCAACACTCACCACACCCCACGTTCTTCTTCGCAATTCACCAACTCCATCGGTCCTTAGATGTCCACTTCCAACATTCTCTGATAAGAATACTTAGGCATATTGTGAAATTATATTTATGCCGTTTTTCTTTTTGAACCTGGGTTGGAACTGGATTGGCGGAAAATGTGTAAACAAACAACGTCAAACAAACTTTAGTACAAGCGAAACCGAAATCGGGTTGGGGTTGAAACTGTGATCTGATCCAGTTCCAACCCAGGTTGGAACTGGATAATAAAGAAAAACGGCATTAGAATTGCAATATTCTATGAGTATTTCAAGACTCAGATAGAAAAAAGGTAGGACACCAGGGGAAACTTTAGCAATACATTCTCGAAAACATAAGTGAAACTCACAATATAGAAATATTAAACCGCAGCTCCGACAAGTTTTTGGAAATAAGATTTCCAAAACTGCCCCGAATTTTCGAAACATCTTCTGGAATCATTATCTTCTCTTTTATATGATTACATCTGTACTCAATGAGCTGATGCAGATAGGTACTAACTAGTAGTTTTCAGATTGTAATTGTATAATCAATAGACTGATTTTGAAGTTACTCCGCAAAACTTCTTATAACACTCTGTGCTTAGAGACGTTCTTGTGTAGTAACAGTAACTCACAGAAAAAAAATCTACTGAACTCAATATTTCAAAATAAAACAAAAACTTCGTTCTACCAACTTGCTGAATACTATTATGCCTATCTAGAAGTGAATTTGCTGCAATCAAGCATTACAACTGATCCCTCAAAATAGTCATTTTTGGAAAAAAAAAATTCGATTCCAAACAGCCCAAGCAACACACTTGTCACAGAAGAGTCACGGCGGCGCAGGTTTTTGTTGCGCCGAAGTCACTGTGACTTACTGCTAACAAATAAACACTTTCTTGACTTCTGCGTTTCAAAAACCTGCGCCGCCGTGACTCTTCTGTGACAAGTGTGGTAATTTAAATATTGCTTTTAGCTCAATCGAAAGAGCAAATTTCTTTGCTTCAAAATATAAAACAACAAATCAGTTTTGAAGTTTTAAAAACTTCAAATCCAATCTGCAAATAGCTCGAGTGCTTCAAAATTATAATATTTTGGATTTCGATTTCAGATGTCCTTGAAAAACCCAATTATAACCAACCTAGAACTTGCATAAAATATAATCGTCTTTGTAGTGCATTTTTTATGGTTTCATGAACAAAATATATAGAGCTCATGGATTCTTGGAAGGCCCCCCTGATTGGGGGGCCCGGGGCACTTGCACCCTTTGCCCCCCTTAAAGCCGGGCCTAGTGTACCAACTGAATTTTTTGTTGTTGAATCGTTTTACAACTATATAGTAAAGATGTTATTCAGTTCTAGCAAAAAATGATTGAAAATAAATAAAATGCTAAATTTTTCAATTACCACGAGAGTTTATGATTAGCACTCATACTGTGAACAACTATTGTGAAATACAGGTAATCTTCGACACAACGTACCCTCGATAAATCAGGTTTCGAACTCGAGACCCGTCGATTGCCAGCCGCATGCCTTGCTTCCTATCTGTGGCATCCTAGAGATGATGAGAACATGAACTTCCTGTGGTTTAATAATGATCCCACTTCGACTCCTATTCAGCAGTGGTGAATAATGGTCTGTTTATGGTTAACACATTAATTCTGCTGGTGTTCAGTAAAAACACGTGTTTTTATCCTGTACACTGAGTCCAAGTATGATGAAACGAAAGCGCTTATTTGACTTGTGAAAAACACATTGTACAGATACATGTGCAAATTTTAACATCAACCTAACAAGAAGCAGAAAAGACTTAAACTATATTGTAAAGGAATTACTGCAAGTCGAATAAAAATCTTATTAAACGCTTGAAAAGTGTTTTAAGTTATCATTGTTAATACCAATACGAAAAGTTGAACATTGGCTACTTTTTCAATAGGAAAAAGCATTTATACAGTAATGTGTACAGCATAATTTCAGTATCATTACTATTATAAAGCAACAATCCAGCATGCATGCTTGTTTGCGGCTTGCGTTCGTTAGTTGGGACTGAATTGCATAACTTTTTTTTATGGTCGATATCACTGCAAGTCTGCTTTCAGTGTGACATTGCTGTCAACATGATGATTAGAGGAAGGTGAGGTAATATGCACCCCCTAAGCAAACGTGGTCGAATAACTAAGATTAAGATGTCTTTGTCGCACCCCTGGTGCAACGAACCGACTCCAACAACTTCCAGTGTGGGGACGGTACTGTCACTACCGAACTGTCAGTGCTCACGACAATGAAGAAAACCTATCCTATTGTATTACACGTGTCAGCTATAATTACTAAGCAAAATTGAAAGCGATAAGAGGGTGAGATTGTGGTTCATAATTGAAATTTCTTAAAATTTATGGATTAAAGTGAATTGAATTCTTATTTTCTCTCTAGATACTATAATAGTTACAAAGCTACACCTAAAACTTATAATTTGACTAAACTTAATGCTAAAACACTCAACGAACAAACAGGTAAATATTGGAATGCTTTCATGCTGATGTTGTGAACTTAATTCTAGCCTATGCACTATTACAGCATTCACGTACGAATTAAACTTATTACTAAACACACTGTTGAAACACCCTAGAGACATTAAACGTAAGTAGCCTAAATTGAAACACACCTATAAATATCATTCGGGTTACTAAAATGAATTTAGGAAATTTTTAACCTACCCTGTACCCAAGAGTAAATAAGGTCAAAATAAAGGTTGTCAATTCGGAAAAGTCTCTACGTTATTCTGTTGTTTGTTGCAACAGTCTTTATGGGTGTCTTTCGTTTCGATAGATAGTTTACACCCTTAAAAAGGAGATACCAACTTTCGGCCCGCGTTTTATCAAATTTACTTAATTACATAAACAACTTAAAAGACTGTTACGTTTCAAGAGTTGAAAAGCCATTCACAGTAAAACCGCTCAGCACTAAAATGTGTAAGACCTACTCATAAATGCATAATTTCCATACCACTCATAAAATGTGTAAGAGTTACACATTCACAAAATCTGCTCCTGCGTCCACAAAATCGTTAAAGTTGCAATTTTTTTGTATGGCAATCTAGCTAGGTTTACTAGTGACCGTGGCGAACCAAAAAATATAGACATTTCGCATCTAGAATAGTGTACGAACGGATTTTGTGAATGTGTAACTCTTACACATTTTATGAGTGGTATGAAAATTATGCATTTATGAGTAGATCTTACACATCTTAGTGCTGAGCAGTTTTAGCGTGTTAGGGGCAAAACGCATCTTGAGGTGGGTCAAACGACCTCCTGGCATTTCCCGTTTTGAATTTCATTGAATTACCATGGGACTCCATCCGACTGTTTTCGGCAGCAATGGAAGGTGTAGGAGGCGGATGGTCGGTCACAGAGTATATGTATGTACGCGCAAATCCAAGCGCAAATCCAAGCGCAAATCTCAATACGAGATTGAGAAAAGTTGGCTGTGAGCACATGAAAATTCCTTGAGCTTGAGACTCGCGATGTTGGTGCACAGCACATTAGCATTGCGAGTCTCAATGAGACATCTCAATGAGACAAGCTCCAGGTACACCCGCTTGATACACTCTCGAATCCTTCACAAGGATTAAATTTACAGGTAATGTTCAGGTGGGACTGGGTTGATGTTTTCCGGGAGCGGAGGGGGTTTGGATCATAAGTATGCTGCAACAGATGGAATGCAGCCGAAGGTTGTTTTACAACGGGAAAGGTGGTAAGAGGAACAACCTTGGAACTTACTTCTTACTAAGTATGCCTAATGTCCTAATGTCCATGATGTTTTGGGAGACTGCATAAGAGTGCTGATGCTGTTGGTACTCGTTTTGTCAGGGGCTGTCCATTTATTACGTAAGGTAATTTTCTCGATTTTTCGACACCACCCCCCTACCATTGTAAGATTTTTTTATGACGCTAAAAATGTCTCAAACCATCTCCTCCCCCCATAAACCCTTACGTTATTAATGGACAGGTCCTCAGTTCGTGTGCTTCCGAATGATTATTTTTTGGGCGTGTTTTGTTTGACCAACGGAGAGGGATGAAGGGTCATTTGAGTTGAAGGGAAAAAGCCCTAACGTTTATCAATCCGAAGATTGTTAATCGGCGGAAACAGAAGTTTCTACTAAGGTTATTTTACTATCATCGGTTGCGATTGTACGTTTCGTGAGGGTAGCAACTGGTTGGCGCCACTGAATGGTCTGCAAGAGTGAGGTGGGGTACCGAACCGCCTCGATTTTCCCCCAAGTAACGTCGAAATTAGAACTGCTCGCTTGTACGCATGGCACACTGTCTCATTCATGTATACATGAGCTTTCAGACACTCTGGTCGTTAATGAGTTGATTCCCCAACTAACAATCACTCATTTAACAGGCACCATTATGACGAATTAATTCAGCATAATGTTGAATAACATTTGAATTACTTTCACGTACAACCTATGTTCGGGTTTTGTTCACGCAAATTTGGAGAAGTTATAAAGCATCATGTTGTGCACCAACTTAATTTTTTTGTTGTTCAAAGCGTTTTACAAATGTACAAGAAAGCAGTGTTGCGAATACTCACTTGCGAAAAGTTATACTCACTTGCTTCTATCTCAGTCCAGAAGCATGCTATCAAAAAATGATATTTGAAGGACTTTTAGATTGTAGTTTATTCTAAAAGTTTGCCGAATAAAGTAAAGGTCGCAGACGCATACCAAAACCGTGAGAGAGCTGTGAGCACAAGGTGAGTATAAATTACACGAATTTTACTCACCTCGTACTCACAGCTCTCTCACAACTTTGGTATGCGTTTACGACCTTTACTCTATTCGGCAAACTTTTAGATTAAACTACAATTTAAAAGCCCTTCAAACATCATTTTTTGATAGTGTGCCTCTGAACTGAGATAGAAGCATGTGAGTATCGCTCTTGCAAGTGAGTATTCTCAACACTGCAAGAAAGTTGTTATTAAGCTTTGGCAAAAATGACTGAAAATAAATAAAATGCAAAAATGTTGAACACTCACGAGGGTAATTATTTGCTCTCATGTTGGGAACACCTATTATGAAATAAGAATTACATATAAAATTACCCAAATCCGGATTAGAACTCGAGACCTGTCGATTGCCAGCCGCATGCCTTCCTATCTGCGCCATCCTAGAGATGGTGAGATGCAGCACCCAAAGCAAAACATAATCTTCCCATGACTCAATAATGATCACTCCTGAACTTGTGTTCAGCAGTGGTGAATTAGCACAGCACGTGGTAATCAACTGAACAACGCCTTATACTTCGACAATGATTTTTCATAAGGGCCTAACTGACTTGATCGATTTCTCTTCGTCGACTTTCTCTTTCGCTAATAACTTGATCAAAACAAACAAAATCATTATTCTTTATGTTTCTATAGCAAGATGTAGTCGTCTTCTTCGCATTTCAACCAAAAAATCTTTGGAAACATCAATACACATTCTGTGATAACACAAAGAGAGGATCGATGAAGAGAACTCGAAAATGTCAGTTAGGCCCAAATGAAAAATCAGTGTCGACTTCAACAACTGTTCAGCTCAAAACACATGTTTTCCATTCTGATTTCGCTGTCAGTATGTTTATCGCACGGTGAGAAAACTTGTATCGAAAGCGGCCAAAAAGTGTTGGTCTTTATTGAAGATATTGTTTCCAGACGAACTGAATATGTTTTTATTTTTATAATTAAATATCGATCTTTAAAAATGTATGACAATATGTGGTCTTGGACATGGTGCATTCACAGCATCTGTTCTGGTAATCTACTCATGCTCAGTCGAAGATCCGTTAAGCATTTTTTTTATTTATGCTTTTGTCATGAAATCTTGTTATTATGTTCAATAAATAGTGCATAAGGATGTTTAGGGATACTTGAAATGTGTCGATTTCTGAATGCTGTTTGGTTATCTAGGTGACTGTGGGAACAATATTCAGTAAACACGACAGCACTGCAATGTCAAATGCATCGATCTAAGCGTCTCGTACAATCGAACTGCTGCGGAAGATAAAAAATATAATAATCAAGGAACAAAATATCTTGTTACGGACTAATAATAATAAATAAATGCCTCATTTTTACGTTGATTACGTCTCTTGGCACTCAATGTT
The DNA here is from genome assembly GCF_035046485.1 of Aedes albopictus. NCBI lineage: Eukaryota > Metazoa > Arthropoda > Insecta > Diptera > Culicidae > Aedes > Aedes albopictus. Next base: position 78,788,575 of record NC_085138.1, on the reverse strand, counting down.
AAACTACATAATTCTATTCTGTTTTATTTTATGTGATTTGTATAAAATTTTGATTCTTTAATAACTTGGTTGTCTAAACAGTTTTAGCCATGATTTATCCCATAATCCGAACAAAGTTCCAAGTCAAACTATGACGGACTGAAAGCGTTTATTTGACAAGTGAAAAGCACATTGATCAGGAGCATATGCTATCGATACATCAGCTTAATAAGATGCAGACAAATGTTTTGTTAAACTCTTTTGTTAAGGAATCAATGCTTGTCGAATAAATTTCTTGTTAAACTTTTGAAAAGTGTTTTAATTTATCATTGTTGATACCGATGAGGAAAGTCGAACATTTCTCAATTGAAAAATCATTTAAACAGTAATGTGTAGAGTATAGTTTTGGTTCAGCTATCATTACCATTATTAAGCAACAATTCAGCAAGCTTGCTCGTTTGTGACTTGCAATTGTTAGTTGGGCCATATAATTAGCGCACAAACGCTCAAATTCCGTGCGCTTCAAATTCTCTCCAATTGTGGAAAGTCGCGTTTTCCACGCTTTTCATTTGAATATTCTAGTCATTCTTGGGCTTGCCGGCTTAGCTTCATGTCTAGTTTGCTTGCATCGGAAGCAAACTTCTTTATATTATGAAATAAGGGCGTTTTGCCCCGGGGGTGCGTATTACCCCAGGTTACCCTACAAGAACATTCATTGATTTTGTTGTTGTTTAAATCGATTAAATCGTAAATTCACTCTATCTATTAAGCATGACTAGCCTGAAATGGGAGCCGGTCATCAGTCCAAAGAACATTAGACCCAATGTGGTTAGGCCGAAGACCATTAGGCTAAATCCCGTTAGATTGAAAGCCGCAAGGCCGAATGGGTCGTTGGGCTATTTAATAGATCACTAGGCCGAATAGGCCGAACGATTTGTTAGGGTAAATGTCAAACATCACAAACCTGCCGATAATACCCATCGTCACCCTATTAAAAAAAAGAAATCATCGACACTGAGGAAGGCTACAAGTGGTAGTCGAAATACCAACGCGTATCTCACAAATAAAAAAGCATTAGAGGACGACATTAAAAGACACAAATTTCCGTCGGTAAACTGATATCAAATTTACCGTCGGCTTGAATCTAAAATCCGCGGCTATTCAAATTGATGCTGATCTAATGCGATTTCACTATCATTGCAGCTCACCAAAGAACGTTCAACTGAAAAGAAAGTACGCAAAGAGCGTAAAATGGCGCTCCTCCAGTTTTCTCCGATTGGGAGTGGGTGGCCAAACGACGATTTTGCGCAAAAGAACTGTGGAGGGGAAATCGCATCCGCTCGATGAGCTTCTCAATGCAGACATCTTCATTAGCGTAGCGGATGCAGGAGCAGAATTTCCTCGCGTACACCACCACATTGAACCGCACCTGTAGAGTGGCTGGTAGGGGCCACGCTGCTGCAGCAACACATAAACGGAAGGAGTAGGTAAGCCAGATCAATTACCCTGCTCCTGGCCGTTGGGATGTGGGCGCTGCACACTGTTGCGGATGGCATAAAAACGTGATCGAAATTGTTTTGACCATGAAAACATGATTTTTGATCTTTGGTGTCTTCGGCAAAGTTTTTCTATAAAATAAGCCCTAATTTATGGAAACATCAGTTTTGTGATCAATCCCCCTAAAAGTGAGAAACGATTTCTATCTTTTTTATTTGTAAACTAAAAAAATATGTTTGTTCAGAGAAGTTGTAGACAATTTTACTAGAAACAACTTTGCCGAACATACAAAATTTCTATCTTTTGATTTGTATGCACATTTGAGGCGTTTTTTATGAAGCACCCCTAAAAAACAGTTTTTTGCTTATAACTTTTTCTATGCATTTTTCACAATTTCCAAATGTTCTAGCAAATGTTTTGCCTTATTAAAACGCGTAACTTTTGCGAAGAAAGTATATATCTGTCTCTCATATTTATCATGTTATTGGAGATTTCACTTTAAAAAATGCTTAAGTTTGACATACCCATTTGTTAACTTTCGCACGTTTTCGCAGGCCAGGATTTTCACATTTGAAAATATGGAGCAAGTTTTATCTATTGCAAATATCGCCAGTTTTAGCCTGATTTCGCCTGTATATTAAAACTAACATACTAGAAATGACTATCATTATAAAATGTGTTATTGTAAAATGATCAACATATCAAAAAAAATGTACTCAGTGCTTTTCTTACATGAATTTCCCACATAAACACACAAAAACGTTTTCACGGCATCATTTGGAACTGTATCAGATGACTTTCCCATAAAATTTAAGTTTTTTTTATCAGATAAACAGTGGCTCTCAAAGTAGTACGATAAGTCTCTTCCACAAAATAAACGATATTGTTAAATGCTCTTGCTAATGCTCATAAATGTTTCGTGTTCATGTACACTTTGCGAAAATGTTAATTTTCAGAAGGTTCAAATAACAGCAACTGATTAACTGAGTTCGATTGAAATTGATTTTTAATTTGTTTACTTGAAAAATAAAACTTATCTGTTAATATTCACACATATCATTGATTACTGTCATCGTTAAATGTTTTGCTTCCAGTTACTGTATATATGTTTTTTCTGTCCGAGGAAGCACAATAGTCACACAACAAAGACATCAGGAATTACAGAGAGGATCATACACGTAAGTTTTCAAGTATCCAAACTAACAAATGGTTCTTCGGCAGTGTTTATCGAATGACGTGCTTACGGTTTGCTCTCGATTGAACGCGAATTTCTCGCTAATTATAGCAGTTATATTATTTCCGTGATCAGTTGAACACCTCTTAGTATACATACGTCAACGATTTCATGAGTGATATTATCTCAGTTGTAATAAAGCCTTCAAAAACTGCCTTTTTTGTACACGGATTTTTGCGGTACGGGATCGCAACCACTAGTGCTCCATTGTGTTGCTATTCACCATGAATTGCGAAAAGTGTTCGGAAAGCATCCACGAAGGTGACAAGTATACCGTGTGCGAAGGCAAGTGTTCTAAACGCTTTCACACATCATGTGTCGGAGTGGACGAAGAGCAATGGAATGCGTTATTCAACAACGTCATTTGGATGTGTGACTGCTGCATGGCTGATTTCTGCATATACCGCGATCGGCGGGAGCCGGTTCACATTCCCGATACAATTCGATCCGTAGACGAAGAGATATTGGAAATGAAAGCCAAAATTACTACAATATGCGAAACGTTAGCCGCTATCACTGAACGGAAGCCGCCTTCGACCGAAGAGAACACACAACAGCATAAGCATTCAACTCCTGTTTCGTCGCCCTGCTGTCGTGAAGGTGCTAGCTTATCGTGTGTGTATTCTCATGCAACTGAATGCGAAGCTGTTGAGCAGCATCCACAGAACAACGACGACAATACTTTTGATTTGCTTCTTACGAATATTAACCCAAATGTTACAGAACACGAAATAAGCATAATGGTGTCTCGGTGCTTAGGAACTAATTCAATCGACAATTTGAACGTAAAAAAACTAGTATCGAGACATACGGATAGTTCTAAACTTGATTATGTATCATTTAAAGTGGAATTGAACGAACACTATAGAATACAAGCTATGAGTGGAACTACCTGGCCAAAACGAGTAAAGTTTCGTGAATTTATTAATCGACACAACGATACATGGAGGCCGTAAATGATACAATTATTATTTCATGAAATTGATGTTCCTGTTTGTTGTAGTACTTAATGCAGTATTTAAGTGAGATGTTTTGTAAACTGTTGATGTAAATTCGCTTGGCTTTTATGTTCTTAATTTGTTATGATGTAGTCTAGTTTTAAGATTTCATTGAGACCAGACAGGTCAGATGGATATACAAATAAATACAAAATACAAAAAACACAGATCTCTTACATCAACTGCTTGAAACATCTGATCCCATAATAAGGAATATTGGACTATTTCCGATAAAATAACTATAACATCATAAACGTAGGATGCGAAAAACCTATAACTCTAAACATATTACTAGATAGTAACTGGAAGCAATGTAATTAGTGATGACGTTAGTCAATGATATGTGTTAATTATAACAGATAAATTATATTTTTCAAGTAAACAAATTGCATACCAATTTTAATCGAATCAATAGAGCTGTTATTTGAACTTTCTGAAAATTAACATTTCTGCAAAGAGTCCATGAACACGAAACATTTTATGAGCATTACCAAGAGCATTTAACAAAATCGTTTATTTTGTGGAAGAGACTTATCGTGTTACTTTGAGAACCACTGTTTATCTGAAAAAAAAACTTAAATTTTATGGGAAAGTCATCTGATGCAGTTCCAAGTGATTCTGTGAAAACGTTTTTGTGTGTTCATGTGGGAAAATCATGAAAGAAAAGCACATTTTTTGATAGGTTGATCATTTTACAATGACACATTTAATAATGATAGTCATTTCTAGTATGTGAGTTTTCATATACAGGCGAAATCAGGCTAAAACTGGCTATATTTGCAATAGTTAAACTCGTTCCATATTTTCAAATGTGAAAATCCTGGCCTGCGAAAACGTGCGAAAGTTAACAAATGGGTATGTCAAACATAAGCATTTTTTAAAGTGAAATTTCCAATAACATGATAAATATAAGAGATAGATATATACTTTTTTTGCGAAAGTTACGCGTTTCAATGAGGCAAAACATTTGCTAGAATATTTGGAAATTGTGAAAAATGCATAGAAAAAGTTATAAGCAAAAAACTGATTTTTAGGGGTGCTTCATAAAAAACGCCTCAAATGTGCATACAAATCAAAAGATAGAAATTTTGTATGTTCGGCAAAGTTGTTTCTAGTAAAATTGTCTACAACTTCTCTGAACAAACATATTTTTTTAGTTTACAAATAAAAAAGATAGAAATCGTTTCTCACTTTTAGGGGGATTGATCACAAAACTGATGTTTCCATAAATTAGGGCTTATTTTATAGAAAAACTTTGCCGAAGACACCAAAGATCAAAAATCATGTTTTCATGGTCAAAACAATTTCGATCACGTTTTTATGCCATCCGCAACAGTGTGCGCTGTGGGCGAAATAGCACCCACATTCTAAAGCTACATGATATTGTTGTCAAGTGTTATGATTTTATTTGCAGTCACAATTGGTGGCGTCTCGTGGCTTCTCTCCCTTCGCAGCCCGGCTTCGGGTCGGGAGCATCTCATATTACACCCCTTTATATGGGTACGATGGGACAATCAACAACGGCACCGGTAGGTATTGGACCGCAGGGTTGGGTTGGATGGTTGGATATTATGGTGAGGCGGGGCCGTTTTCGAGCGCATTACTTATTAGCGTGGTTCAAAAAATCGTTTTTGCTCCACACCGCTTATTCGATTCATAACCAGATTAAAAGTCTTCTCCCAAAAAATGAGCTGATTTGGTAAAAAAATGAGAGTGCACAAGCCCTTCAAAGTTTGTATGGGAATTAGTATGCTGCCGGTGGACGCATAAATGTCCCATGTGCAAAAACAGACAATCGAGAAAATCGCGTCCAAAGTTCGAAAAAAGTAAATTGTCTCAACTATGAAGTATAAGTGCTGAATCGTGTTCTAACATCAACCAATTTTAAATTTAAGCACTATTTTTTGTTTTAGAGCGATTTTATAGTTCCATAGGATTTCCAATGAAACGTGACGCTTATGCGTCCACTTTTAAGAATGTTACAAATCGGCCATGCATTTTTTCAACAATTTTCGGAACAAACTACCTATTTTTATTTCCCCATATGATAGTACCCCACGATACATGGTCATGGGCTGCAAAATCTCAATATTGCCAAAAATGCACATGGGACAATTATGCTTCCACCGGCAGTATGGGAAAAGGACGTTTTTCATTCAATTGACCGTAGCATTTTCTCAAGTGCCCTAGAGTGTTGGTTGACCCTTGGTACTCCTAGGCTACTCTATCAACTACAACTTTGCCGAAGACCACATTCAAATCAGACGCCTCATTAATTAGTTATTGATTTTCATCCAACTGCAGAAACTTTAACAGTGATCGTTCAGCTTCCCAGCAGGCAACATTGCTGCACATGGCGCCAAAGATAGCACACATAAATCATGGCTACTATGTTTCAAGGCTTTTTGCAGTGATGCCCATCGAATAGTGTAATCATCATGATCAAAGATTTTCATTCTGGATAAAAATCGATAACAAATTAATGAAGCGTCCGATTTGAATGTGGTCTTCGGCAAAGTTGTAGCTGATAGAGTAGCCTTGGATTACCAAGGGTCAACTAATACTCTAGGGCACTTGGGAAAATGCTACGGTCAATTGAATGAAAAACGTCCTTTTCCCATAGTAATTCCCATACAAACTTTAAAGGGCTTGTGCACTCTCAATTTTCAACCAAATCAGCTCATTTTTTGGAAGAAGACTTAGAATCTGGTTATGAATCGAATAAGCGATGTGGAGCAAAAACGATTTTTTGAACCACGCTATTGCTTATGCTTTGAAAATGTAATAATGTAATTTTATTAGGCGATCAGTATGAATCTATAAAAGCAAATGCTACTTATTTATTAAAAAAGTATTCACTCTCCTTGATCATAAAAATATAATTAGCGGGAAAGTGTCTTCGGGGTTTTCAGCGAGTTACCAGAAGATCTTAGGGGCATATCAAGGAGGTCCCAGTGGGTTTCTGGGGGTACCAGGGGGTCTCAGGCACGATCAGGGGGTCTCAGGGGTGTTCCAGCGGGGCATAAGGGCGTTTCAGGGGATCTTAGATGCGCTTCAAGAGATCCAAATGTTCTTCAGGTGGTACTACAGTCGAGTCTCTCACTAAACGAATTCCTATTAAACGGACTCCTAGTAAACGAACTCCTACTAGACAGGGGCGAGCGTTATATATAAGTGTAGTGCAATTTAGCATCAAATTGTTGATGGTCCCTCTAGCGGCCAAATTGCCAACTAATCATATGAACCAAAGTTCTAAATGGTAGCTCTTATCAAGCCCTAAAACTTTGCCGAAGAAAGTATTGCGTTAACTCTTAACACACCCGAGATAATAGGCCACACCCCCAAAATGCCAAAATCCCATAAGCTCTTAGTCTCCTATTAAGCGGATTCCTATTGCGCCCCCCGACCAGTGATCTTATAAGAGTCTCGACTGTATCTGGAGATCTCATTCAGGAGTTTAAGGAGCGATCAAGAGTTCTCAGGGGCGTTTCAGGGGCTCCCAGGGAATATCAGTCAGTGATTTGTACACAGATCGAAAAAAGAGTGTAAAATTCTGTGACATTTGATGCACATAATTGGAGCGTGGGATATCATAGAAGTTTACATGACATGTCATGTAAAGTTCATGAAATATCATGTAGACTTCCATTATATGTCATGTAATTCAGCATGACTCTGAGAGTTTACATGACATATAACACAAATTTACATGATATATCATGTAAACCATCATAACATTAAGTTTACACGAGTAAAGTGAAGTTTACATGACGTGTAAATCTCATTATTTTTATCTGTGTACAGTACTTTTTTACCACTATCGTTGTAATGCTTTAACCGTCATGGCAAATGTTGCATACTACCGTTACACACTACGACCTTACATTCATGCTTACATTCTGGAGGCGTAGTTTTCGGTGGTTCCGGAGGGTCTCAGGTGCATTACATAAGGTGCGAATGGGTTTGGATTTTAGGGAAACTTCGGAGGCATTTCAGGAAATTTCAGAGGATTTTCGGCGGGTTTCAGAGACATTACACAGGCATTTTTGGAGGGTCTCAGATGCGTTACATGGCGTCCGTGGGGGTTTTAATAGGATTTCGAATGCATTTCAGTTCAGGAAGTTTGAGAAGATTTAGAGACACCTCCACAAAATACATTGGAACCCTCTTGAAACGCATCTAAAATGCAATTAAACGCCCCTGAAACCTCCACAATCTATTTGAAAATGCTTCTGAAACCCCCTGATACGACCCCGAAATGCCTCGAAATGCTCCTGAAACCTCAGTAGTCTCATTAAAACGCACTTGAAATCATCATAATCAGTTTGAAATGTGCCTGAAACTGCTTGGAACGTCTATAAAAGGCTCCAGAAACCTTTGAAACGAACCTGAAACCCCCTTGAAACGTCCCTGAAATGCTACCAAACACTCTTGAGAGCTCTAGTAACGCCCTTAAACCCCCCAAAACTATCTGAAATGCCTTGAGAAGCCTCTGAAACTCCCTGTAACGCCCTATAAAGGCTCCTTAGATTCCTCTGAATCGCCCTTAACGCCTCTTGACACGACGCTGAAAGCATCTTAATATTATTAAAGCGCCTCTTAAACCCAAGTAACCATGACACTGGATATAGAGCAATAATTTCCCAAGTAACCACAAGCATTATATCATAACATTAATTCAATCGTATTATAGTTTAGCTAATGCAAGATAACTTTTATTTTACATCTGTCAAGTAATGAAGCATTTAATCTACATTATGAAAGCATTGAAGCATTACGAGATTTTGACAGTTCTGTATAGTTCTACAGGGCCGTTGTTTAATGCTTCATCGCATTACCATGTTAAAAGCTTTATAGCAATCAATAATGCAAGCATTAATTACTTTATATATGCCTTTATTAAAGCTTCCATCGTTGTGAACAGAAAAATACCCCTCAGTTCGAAAAAAAAAACTGCAAAACATTTTAAGAAACAGAACCATTCAAAACAAAAGAAAAACAAACCAAAATGTCCATGGATTGCTGCGTAGCACTTAGATTATCATGCTCAGATGTTGATGTTTGAAAATTTATATTCCATATGTATGTTTTTTTGGGTTTCTGGTTGGGACATAAAAACAATCAGATGCTGAGGGAACAAAAGTTATGTGTGGTATTGGTTTCCTTATTTAACATAACGCCCCGATTTCATAAAAGGAACGATTAAAGCGCTGTTAGTATTATTTCTTATTCATTGTTCTGTTGGTAGAAGTGAGCACTAGAAAACAAAAAAAAAAACAATCAACACAGACGAATTTATATTCGAAATTAAGATAACTGATGGCATTCTGACCCCAGCACATTTTTTTAGAGTTGCTGAAAACACAACTCAATAAGGCGCGAGCTAAGTATACGTTACCTTATGGTGCACATTTTTCCTGGTGAAAAATACATGGTATCGTAGCACACAGCGTTAGCGCGTCCGAGTTTCATCGTGGTCCAGTTTCAGCAGTCTAGGTTCAATTCCCAAAATACAATAAAAAACCGGGTAAAAACATCAAAGTGAGAGTATCGGAACAGGTATGAGAAGATCAAAAAAGGTAGAAAAATAAAAAACATACTTTTTACTTTTTTGACATGATGCATTAGGTATGCATTCCATACGATTTGATTACATTAGCTATATAGTACAAGCATTTTATATGCTTTAGCAATTACCACAGTAAAGCTTGCTTTAAATCAACAATAGTAGCGCCACTTTCGACTTTAAACCTACTTTAATGGTGCCTATATGACAAATCAACTTTATATCGCATGTCATATAATACACTATAAAGCGAAATTAATGCTCTATATCCAGCGTCATGGTTACTTGGGTTCGCTTTATAGTGCATTATATGACACGCGGTATAAGGTTGTTTTGTCATATAGGTACCGTTAAAGTAGATTTAAAGTCGAAAGTGGCGCTACTATTGTTGAATTAAAGCAAGCTTTACTATGGTGATTGCTAAAGCATATAAAATGATTGTACCATATAGCTAATGCAATGAAATCGTATGGAATGCATACTTAAGACATCATGTCAACAAAAGAAAAAAAGAGTTATTTTCATTTTCCATCTATTTTTATCTTCTCATAGCTGTGCCGATACTCTTACTCTGATGTGTTTTTATTTTATTTCGGGAGTAGAACCTAGATTGCTGCAACTGGACCACGATGGAACTCGGACGCACTAACGCTGTGTGCTACAATTACCATGTATTTTGCACCTGTAAAAATGTGCATAATAAAGTAACGTATACTCAGCTCGTGTCTTATTACGTTGTGTTTTCAGCAGCTCTTAAAAGTTGTGCTAGGGTCTGATTGCCATCAGTTATCTTACTCTCCCATATTCATTCGAAAGCAAGTGATTACAGAACCGATTGATTCCACAAACGAAGATAATATAAAGATATAAATTCGTTTGGTTGATTCTGTTTTATTGTTTTCATACTTGCTCACTTCTACCAAAAATACAATAAATAAGAAACAATACAAACAGCACTTCAATCCCTTTTTTTGTGAAATCGGGGCAATATCTCACATAATTTTTGTTCCCTCAGCATCTGATTGTTTTCATGTCCCAGCCAGAAACCAAAAAACCATACATACCTAATATAAATTTTCAAACATCAACATCTGAGCATGCTAATCTATCTGACAAGGGAAGGTTACGTTGGTGTCCCCCGAGGATTTCAACCGGACTATTTTTGTTGCATTCTACATGTGGAAATATGAATAAATCCAAAGCCTTTCGGGTGTTAAGCCAGTGGTGTAGTCAGGAGGGGCCCTCAAAGGGGCAAATTAGGCAAAATATAACTTGATTGAAAATGCTCAAACGTCATTAAAATGCAAATTTCACAAAGTATTGCAGTAGAAACAGGGTGAGATGGGTAATAAACAAGGTGATACATTTTTATTAAAATAACTTCAACTGGTTCTTACCCTGGAAACGCCTATGGTAAATTAAATTTGATACGAAATCATGTATTCATGCATATTCTGCCTGTTTCTACTACAATACATTGTGAAATTTGCATTTTGATGACGTTTGAGCATTTCCAATAATGCTATATTTTACCTAATTTGCCCCTATGAGGGCTTCTCCTGACTACACCACTGGCTTAACACCCGAAAGGCTTTGGATTTATTCATATTTTCACATGTAGAATGCAACAAACATAGTCCGGTTGAAATCCCCGGGGGACACCATCGTAACCTTCCCTTGTGAGTTTTTTCTGTATACAACGATGGAAGCTTGAGTAAAAGCATATATAAAGTAATAAATGCTTGCATTATTGATTGCGATAAAGCTTCAAACTTGGTAATGTAATGAAGCATTAAACAACGGCCCTACACGCTAAGGTCAGTTTACCTATTTTTCTAAAATATGGGTAAATTTTACTCAAATATGCGTAAACTTTACGCAAATATGAGTAAATAAAACTCATATTTTGGAAAAGTGCACATTCGCATTTATGGGTAATATTTACCCATATTTGGGTTACAATTACTCATATTTAGGTACACACTACCCATATTTGAGTCTTGTTTACCTATATTTGAGTATCATTTACGCATATTTGCGGTTGTGCACTTTTTGGAAAAAAGGTAAACTGAGCTTAGCGTGTATAGAACTATACGGAGCTGTCAAAATCCCATAATGCTTCAATGCTTTCTAAATGTAGATTAAACGCTTCATTACTTGACAGATCCAGAATAAAAGTTACCTTGCATTAGCTGAACTATAATACGATTGAATTAATGTTATGATATAATGCTTGGGTATCCGATAGTGAACTAGTTGGTTGTAGATTTATCCGCTTGGTGGCGCTAGTGAGTTCTAAAATGTCTTAGCTGCTGTATCTCTGCACTAGTGAATCCCAAAAATTCTTAGCTGCTGTATCTCTAGATTCAGACTACATAGAAGAATTTCGTCTTCGGCAAAGTTGATCAGGACATCAGAAGCTATCCAGTAGTGAACCAGTTGGTTGTAGATTTATCCGCTAGTGAAATGGAGATCATAATATCTGCGACAACTTTTTCTTAGTGCTTTGTCGGACTGAAGTGGGCATTCTGCTGTTCGATTTTGTCCCATAGTATCTGTGGCACAAAAACCTATTTTTATTAGTTTTACAAACAAATCATGTGAACTGAAAAAGTTATCAAGATATACCACGAGGCTATTTGCGACAAAAAAGATTAAGCGTTTAATCTGTTTTGACCAAATTTGGAGCATTTTCCCATAGTTAAAGTTGACGCTAGAACAAATCGTTTTATTGCTTTATCTTTTTTGTTTCAAATTTCTCGTCAAAGAACCACTTTTAGACTTCAAAAAATGCGCATTTTCGTGCGCTGAGAATGTTGCTACGTCATTCCGTTCAAAAAATATTGATGATTTTCTAGAAAAAATAGGCACTTTTCAAATATGTTTTACTTGAGTTGCAAAAATAACACCCCAACATTTTTTGATATGTTTTATAACAACATTTGAATGCGGGCAAAAGATATTTTTTTATGTTTGCTCCAACTAGGGTAACCAATATAATTTGGACCCCCATATATTTTGGACCCCCTGAGTCGTATTATCACAAATTTCACAGATTTAATGAAGAGATAGCGAAAATTTTTAGAATCATTCGCTAAATTAGATTGCTTTGCACGGGCAGCAATCATTTCCGCACTGGAAATAGCATTATTTTCCTTGAAATTCAGTTTTATCAATCTCGTCATCCGTGTCAGTGTCGTACCATGTTTACAAAAGGAGATTGCGGTGCTGAGGAAACTTGCAGATGTAAACAAAAACGTTTATCATTCTAGCGCATTAAATTCGCAAAGTTCGTCTAATCAGCCTTTGTCAATCAAGTAATTAGGATGTGATCCAGCATATTCAACTGGCAGATTGACAGAAAATAGTTTCAAACGGATTTAAACACCGGGTGTCCAAAATACATACCTAAGAGGATCCAAAATATATTGGGGTGTCCAAAACAGTGAAAACTGGTGCTTCAAAAATAAGTTATTTTCATCAAATTTTCAGCCAGAAATAACCTTGTGGGCATTTTTAACGGACAGTGGAGGCTTTAACGATCATACGAACATCATCATAATGTGTTACACCCTCTGAATATGTATGTTTTTGACTTAAATTCAAACTAATGTCCTCTAGGGGTCCAAAATTCGACCGTTACCCTAGTCATAGGGAATCGCGCCACTTGGGCGGTGGCTTCTATATTCGTTTGTTTTCCACTATAGAGATAATCACGTTCAAATGTATGCGTGCCTTTTTTGTAGATGTAGTTGTGAAACTGCGAGGAAAATATTTGCACTCTTGCCCCGGACGTTAGTTTTATCATTATTTACCCGTTTTACCCAATTCGATTGGGTAATATTTGCTTATGCAATCTGAATAGCCTTTCAATCGGCGTGCACTTTTGTGTGAGGAAAAATATGCGCTAGTGTTCGTGTGTTGAAATGTCACTTATCTCTATAACTCAGTTAAATTTGAACCAATTGACACAACTTTTGGAATGTGGTGGGTGAGATAGGTATAGTATCTACCCGTGTACAACATTTCAAGTCAATTGGTTCAAAATTGACTGAGTTATAGTGGAAAACAGACGAATATAGAAGCCACCGCCCAAGTGGCGCGATACCCTATGTATCACATTTTCAAAAATATATGATGTTTCAAGAAAAACACCTATAACTATTGAACCAAAAGAAATAACGACCATCTCAGCGCACGAAACGACGCGTCTTCAAATGCTTAACAAGTGTTTCTTGGGCGACTTTGATGAAAATCGAAACTGAAAAATTTAATGCCAGAAAGCCGGTTTTTCTTGAACCACCCTAAGCTTATTCAGAAAAATATCTCTAGATCGGCCAATTTTAAAGCTACATAAAAGCTGTCTTCAGCAAACTTGCTCAAAATTGATAGATCTACAACTTTCCCGAAAAATGTGTGTAGTATATCATGCAAATAAAAAGTTTTTGTGGAGCGGATCTGGTGTGATGGTTAGAACACTTGACTATCACGCCGAGGACCTGGGATCGAATCCCACTCCCGACAAACTCACAACAATGTGGGTTCTTCCTTCGGAAGGGAAGTAAAGCGTGGGTCCCGAGATGAACTAGCCTAGGGCTAAAAATCTCGTTAATACAGATAAAAAAAAGTTTGGTTTCCAATTTATTTGAAAATATGGACCACCCTAATTTGCATGCACATTGGGAAGAGGGCCTTATTTCTAAGGACAACTTTGTATAAGACCATATTTGTCTAAAAACTCATTTGAAGGCGCTGAATGCATCTTTCCTCGTAAATCTGGTTTGTGGACCACTGTGCATTGGCAGTGTCTTCAACAGCCTGCGAAAAGCATAGTTGAGAAGAATCGGTGGCGATCACATTTAGTGTTGAGGCTTATTTTTTTTGTTGCGTGTTTGAGTTTGTAATTATTTGAATCAAAAACTAAAAATCAAGGATGTACAAGGGAATTTTTGCTAATCAAACGTCCCTGTAATGATAGCATTTAGTGCAATATGTTACAAATAGAGCATATTGCACTAAAAAAATATGACCATTACTGAGTTGTTCATCCTAAACTTGACCTCATTTGAACAAATTTTTATGTAGGGTCTTGTACCATTTGATCAGGTGTACCTATTTTGGGCACTTGCCGCTGTAACCAAGTCAATTTCAAACCAATTGATTTGAAATTTAGTATAGGGTTAGATATTGTACTTATCCACTGTGTTCATTTCAGCCTCAAGTTTAGAGTTAAATCAAGCATAAATATGCTTGGATATACCATGAGAATAAATGAGCTGTCAAACCATCAACAATAAATATTTTTGGTGGACGCATAATATGATTGAATCAACCATATTTCTTGCTCTAATCAGTTCATCAATTTTGATCATTTGAAGCATCTGTTATGCTTCGTCCTATGATATTATGCGCAATACAATCTCAAAAACGGATTATATAAAAGTCAGTGCACAAATATGCTTGTTCGCGACCGAAATATGATTGACATAATATTTTTCTCCGTATTTAGGTTTCCTTCGAGATCTAAACTGCCGGTGCATAATTGTTTTCAGTTAATGATCATGAATTACGGTGTACTATTAGATAGAGCATAGGTTCCCAAACCTTTATGTGCGCGACCCCCTTTGGCCAGCAGACGCACTTTTCTTCCTGACCTTTACCTCCTGAAAGCCTCCTCACCTTATTCTAGCTGGAAATTTTGAAAGTAATTCAACGTTTTGAAAATTTAGAGTAAATTTTAATTCGCGTTAATAAAAAAATAAAAAAATATATAAAAATATATGTCAAATTGGCAACATTCCCCAAACCAATAAATCTCCGGCAAATTAAGGCAAATCGCTGCCTTGTAATGACGTCGCCTTTCATCAAGTACGATGGGTGGGTGATAGAAGAGGAACGCCGTCATCATTTACCCTCGACCAAACTTCCTCCCCCTCTAAAAGCTATCATAGCCAACCTGTAAAGCATCAGGACAGGATTACCAACAAATTGGCCACATTCTTCGAGTCTCGCATACACACACACACACATCATCTGCGCGCGCGAGAAGAGAGAGCAAGGACCTGTTCTCCATCATCATCAGAATCTGTGCTATCATCATTGCCACCCTCTTCACCACCGCGCCATGGTTATTGCTGGTATGGCGGTGATCATTGTTATCCTTCCGCTCTCTCCCATTCCCATTCAAGCCATAAAACTAAATGAAGAACCCCGGTGTGTCGGTAGGGGAAGACCAACCGACGACGAGAGCGCGGTTGGTAAAAACGGCAAAAGGCACACGATTACACATTTTTGCATAACCTCATCAACTTCCGCTCTGCTTGGTGGCAGGCAGTAATAAGCCTCCGAGGGTTGGTTGGTGAGGGGGTTCAGAAGGATAAGGGGAAGAACTATTATCATCCCTCGTTATCGTTTCGGCGGACGACGTCGAAAGGGAACCTGATGCTGGTCCGCCTGAATGGCTGCTATTCAGTCGGTTCTGGTCCGGTCAACGCGTTGCACATACTTTCAGGAGCACTGGTCGCTACATTCGGGCTGATCATAGAAGCAGTTTGTGACGGTAGAGAGCGCCTCTAGCCGAAAAGGTCGGGATGCTGTTGGAATTTCTTTTTCATTAGTGCTATATCTTGTGGTCCCTCCACATTTGCCATTGTGTTTAGACGAGTGAGTGTATGTCGGGTTGCCCTGGATGACCATTATTGCTACTTTTCCGGTCATTTTGCGCTAGGTTGTGTCGTGTTTCGGCATCGCCGCCTTTGTGGAGCTGAAGTAGGCCGAGAAGAACGCACCGAAGCGTTACTATGAGGATTATGTTTCCCGCAGAGTGCTTGGATTGACTGAGGCCCCATCAGACGACAAGTGTTTTACCGTTCCGACGACGAATATGACGATCTCATTTGGGCGTCGAGGATAGTCTAGTGTGGCATGTAGAACGTGCCTGCCGGAACGAAAAGTGGCTGGTTTTCAGTTGATGGGCTTCCTCTTGTTTGGTCGTCCGTCGGTCCATGAAAGTAATGATGACAGAATTGCAGAACTACCAAGAGTGCAACTGTTGACGCAGAGGTAGTTAATCATTCCGAATTGAAATGCCGTCCGGGGATGTTTATTGGGAGTGCTAATTGAAGACAACTCGGAAAGACCTGTATCAGGTAGAATTTCAGTGCTATTGACAAAAGTTGCAAAGCTGATGAGTTGCTATACTGTCTGAATATGTGTCGATGAGATGTGATATGCACCGATTGTGCTGTACACGTGATGCCCCTCAACGAAAAGTTGCTAATTAAGTGATTGTGGCAAGCGAATAATTGGATTTTAGTGAGATTGCCTTTTTGTGGCGCTACTGAAGTGCTGCTTCATAGGATGAAAAACCGCGATTTGGATTGAATGGATTAACCACCCTAGTGAAGCATCGTAACAAAAAAGGTAAGTGGCTACGACATAAATATTTTAGTAGGTAATTGTTTCCCCCCTAACATTTACATATTTTAATTTATTATAAAATAAAATAAAAATTTTAAATATTAGGAATACCGGAATAAGGCAAGTTGAAATGGAATCTTCAACGTATTTTTTTTTTTTTTCTAAAAAAGATATGAGAGTGGTACAATTATATGTGAATATATCAGCAATTTGATTTTCAAGATTAGAATTAAAAATAACGGTATTTTTTAATACCTGACCTAGTCATTCCAGCTCGAGTAAGAGGGTTATGATGAATTTCGCCCCAAATCGTATTCGGAGTTGGCAGCACCCTCTCAGATTACAATTAAACTTTCTGGGTGTATAGGGTAAGGGAGGTATTTTGGACCCCTTTAGGAAGTGGATGAACAATTCAGCGAAAAAAGAAAGTTTCCACTTCAAAATATGTATAATTTCAGTAGGCATCACGTAGAGCAACATGTTTTCTGTCGAAAAAGGCCAAACAGAACTCAAAATTGTTGTAGTAAATACGAGAAATATCAAAACTCCTGAAGAATCTCGGGCTTCTATTTTGGACCACCTGATTTTATTTTGGACCACCAAGTGCACATATTTTGGCCCACCAAATTAAACTTCAATTGATTGATGAAATGAAAGCCACTTCAGCAAAAATTTAAACATAGTTAAAACTACGTGAAGTTTACATCTTTTCCATTCATTTTTTGAGGCAGGGAACGTTTAAAAATTACGTAACGGTAAAAAAGATGACATTTTGTTGCAATTGCCAGTTTTTACGCATTGTAGTATGATGTTTCATAAAAAATGTTACGCAAAACGTATATTTATTAACTATTGCATGACGTCAGTCACCATGCATAAATTACGTAACGCTTCACATAAGTGTGAAAGTCTAGAGATTTTGCTAAATATAAAGGCGTTCCACACATATTGTAATGAGTAGAAGGGCCATCAAAAATAAAGTAATCTGAATGATACGTAAATTGTCACTGACATTGTCTCAGTCATCAACTGATTGCCGAGAAGGACAACTTTTCTAAACTGGATGACTGAATACCTGAAAATTTCAACTTGTCGAAAAGTTGTTAGGACACAAATCGAATCGAAATTTTTAACAAGGCGAAAAGTTGCTAGAACAAATCGAACCCACAACATTGTAAAATAAACGTATAACAACCCAGATCACGGGAGGTCCAAACTTATTCTATTTATCTGTTTTTAGAGTACATTACATTGGCATGAATATTTTCTCCCTTTAGAAGGAACTGGAGAGATGGATCTGACAGGTGGTCCAAAATATATTCACATCTGATTATGTTGAACACATTTTGGCCATACCTCAAACCACCATTTTAGTAAATAATATCGCTCCACCGAAGTTAAGAACAGTTTATTTTGAGTTCTTACAAGGCCCTAACTACATTCACATGAAATAAATATTTATTTTTAAAATTTAATACCTCTTCGAAGCCGACTACAAATTTGTCACCTTCTCTGTTTTTGGTGCTTTTCCGTGCGTTTCATTGGAAGTGAAAACATTTTCTCTATTTTTGATACTGAACAGCATATTTAACTGACATCCAAAATAAAGGTCATCACATAGTTGAATACTTTTCGTGTTCCAATAAAAATTTACCAAGATTTAGTAGAGATTATGTGATAAATATCATAAAACTTCCTAGGTGGGCCAAAATACCTCCACTACCCTAGACCTTGACTAGATAAGCCACTTTGCATACTTAGTTTCTTCAAAAATTATCTAGACTATCTTTTGAAAAGGGCTAAACTTGTTTTACCATTTTTTTCAAATGTGTTTAATAAAAAAATGACTACTCCTACAAGAAAGTGTTGTATGGGTAATAGTCACTAAATACGTCAAGTTTCAAGAAAAAATATTGAAAAAAATCCAAATTGAGTCCTACCGTCTACCCTCGTTGGTTTGACCGCATCTAATCTGAACACTTTTTAATTTGACCCCCGCTAATCTGCACATCGTTCAAACTAAAAATGGTTCAAACGTCATTCTTCCCATGGAACGGGATGAAACGGAACGCAGGATCAAAACAAAACAACAAAAAGGGTTACCATCAGTGTGTTTTTCGATGCCCACAGGGTTATTAGAAGTTCAAATTAAAAAATGAACCCTGTTGCTTTGCATGAGGTGTCGTTCAAACCAACGCACAGTGGGAAAAAATAAGTATAAAACGCGAATAAACTCAATATCTCTGCTCGGAGTGGATGGATTCGAATAAAATGTTGACACAAACTGCAAAAATCTCTACAGTTTCAGATAAGGATGGTGTCATACGCCGCACGATGCTGGAAATCAGTGTATTTAGCTCGTTTTACCCCGCTCTCTCTCGTTCTCACATATGTTGGAGAAAATCTTCATCTATTCCCGACTGGTGTGCAAAATAAATGGCTTATTTAACTCGTTTTTGTGTAAAAACTTCCATAGTATCGGGAATTTGACATAGGGTTGGTCCTACTTCTATCGATTGCGTTCCTCTCGAGATTATTTGCAGATACTTCAATTTTTAGGGCCGTGTGGTGAGCCAAACCAGCTCCTTTCGATACTACGAAAGTTTTTACACAAACACGAATTAAATAAAACATTAATTTTGCACTTCAAGATTTTTCCAAAAAGATGAAAAAGAGAGAGAGTGGGGTAAAACGGGGCCTATACATGGATTTCCAGCATCGTGCGGCGAACGACACACTCCTTATCTGAAACTGTAGAGATTTTTGCAGTTTGTGTCAAAATTTCATTCGAATCCATCCACTCCGAGCAGAGATATTGAATTTATTCGCGTTTTATACCTATTTTTTCCCATTGTGCAACGGGGGTAGACGGTACACTGAAAAAAACATCGTCGATTTACAAAAAAAAAACAAAAGGAAATGGCAAATTCCGTCCTAAATCGTATTTGGAGTTAGCAGGTCCCTCTCAGATTACAATGAAACTTTCTGAATATGTAAACCTTGACTAGATAAGCCACTTTGCATAACTTAGTTTCATCAAAATTCATCTAGACTGTCTTTTGAAAAGGTCTAATTTTTTTCTTATCGATTTTTTGCAAATGCGTTTAGTAAAAAAAAAATACTACTATTACAAAAAATATTAGTAATTAGTAACACAAAATAAGTCAAGTTTTAAGAAAAAATATTGGAAAAATCCAAATTGAACCCTAAAAAAGGCATTTTTAAAATTCAAACAAGGGGGCAGACAGCTTTTGCTTCCAAGCCTACTCTGGAGCTAGATTTTGAGCAGCTCTGAGCAACTCGAGTAACTCGAATAGCAACCTGCTATTATATTGAAACCGTGGCTGTCAATGAACGTATGCAACTGCAACGTGAAGTACGTAAATATGAAATGTAAAAAAAATACTGAACGAGACCGCGTTCAAAAGTGTTTCACTAGGCTAGAGTGGAATGAAGGTCGAGCCCAGCAAAGTTCCAGATTTGGCTGCGAAAGTATTATGACGTGATTTTCAGATAAACGATCCTTCGGATTTACCTAAGCTGAAAACTTCGTGCAGCTCCTGACCTGATGTAGTGCAAATAACCCGTAAAACGGTGACTTGGGGGTACTTATCGTCTATAATAGACTAGCTAGTGCTGCCTACTCGCAAACTGAGCAATTGATTGGCGATTGTGTAGTAAAAAAGTGTCTGATTTCAAAAAGATGTTGTCGGACGGCGAAAACAGTATTACAAAACCTTGCATGGAACAGTATTATCTTCCTTTATGAAAAGATAATCATATTTCAACTGTGAAAAACTAACAAACATAAAAGGGGGCTCAAGACACATAACGATTCGTTGACTGCCATTCAGGCTTGATAATCCTCCTCGAAATCAAAAGAGTTTTGCAACATGCTCTAGAGCGGTGTTTTGCTTTTGCCTCGTCGCGAGTGAGCGAACGAACCCCAAACAGAGAGGCAATAAAAACTGAGCGAGGAAGAGGGGAACGAAAAAAGAGCCGATGATTATTTCGGGTTTTTGAGTGCGATTTTCGCCTCGAGAGTCTTTCTTTGTATGGGAGTGGAACTCGCGAGAGCTTTTTGAGTGTGAGTGGACGTGAGAATCACAACAAGCAATTATGAGTGTTGGACGAACTCCTCGCTGCGCGGCAAACTCGCGCTCGGTGCTGTTGAGGATTTGCGTTGTGATTTTTGAGTTTTATTTTCACTCCTCAGAAAATCGCCGAAATCGCTTCCTCATTTTCTCGCGAGGGAGTTTCTGTCAAGCCTGCTGCCATTAACCTATGGAAACAAATTGTTCTCCGTTGCTACCGCATCCTCGCTGGTACGTGTATTACTCCGTGTCATCGTCGGGATTGAATATTACACATTTAGGCCCAAAGATTTAAGGTGCCTTACCAAGTAAACCACCAAGTACCTCCACAAGATTTCTGAGAAACTTTTATGAATAATCAGACGCGTATTATGGTTGCCATTTCACATCCACACTTTTTGCAAAACTGTCATTCTTGTGGTGGGTTTGATTAATGTAGATCAAAGCAGCCGCATGCATTACATTTTTCGGAGCAAAATGTGAGCAACTCAAAGTTGCTCGATCTACAAAGTGTTGCTCTGGAGTGAGCTGTCTTCCCCCTTGAATTCAAAGTCGATTTTTTTCCTTAATGGCTAGTTTCCACCTGGTAAAAGGATAGGGCAAGTAATGGTCAAGTAAAACTGTTGCAATCAAAATTACTTTAGCGTTCGCAGTTGATATGTCGCAGCCAAAAAGATTTGCCAGCAGATGGCACTGTCATGCGATGCTGTCAGTCATGTTGTTAATTTTCCGTACGGAAAAATATGTCGATGCATTATTCCGTGAGTAAAAGTGACATTTCTTTTTATTTTTGTTTCTTCTTTCGCACCAAAGACATTAGTGTGCATTAAGCTGTTAGTACACAGGGGCCTTAGGCCTATAGTGCACAAGGCTAAAGATTTGGCAAGGGAAGAACTCAAGATAAAACATCGGTTTGAAGTGCAACGGAATGCGGAAGCACTGTGGTATGTACTCACAAAAAATCCGCAACTCTGCCGCTGCGGCAAACGTGGAAGCAAGCGTGGATTTCCTGCGGTTAATTTCAAAACAACTTCAGTTTGATGAATAAGTTTGTTTCCTGGAAGAAAGTATAATTAAGTGAGAATCTGCAGCATTGCTCTTGCTCTGTTTCGCTCTATCGGTGGTAATTATTGGACGATCTTGGGGACGATAATGGGGTTATAGAGAGAAAATTAGTGCAGTAAAAACCCAAAGATTTTAAGAACTACCTGGTCAATCCATGAGATATAAAGAAGTTAATACGGAAGAAAATTCCAAGAATTCCATTCTCATAAAAGAAAGTTATGATTTTATAGGAGTCCGGGCATTGTCCGAGATTCTGCAGGAAGCGGGAAATACTATTTAAAAAACTAATGATTTGGCGAAGCTCCTCAAGTTCTTCAAAGAAGCTGTCGGTCCAAGAGAAGCTAATGATTTCAAAAGGAAGTTCGGGACTCTGGGAGTTTCGGAAAGATGGCGTTTTTGAGTTCCTCATGAAAATAGCTCTTAATTCCAGGACAAGCTGGCTAGTTCTCGAAAATTCCTAAAAGAGTTCTATCAGGAGTTCCTCGATAATTCCTTCAGAATGTCCCCCAGGAGTTCACGGGAATTCATCCAGAAGTTCTCTTCCAGTTCTTCCTCCAAAAAAATTATCAGGAATTCCTCCGGAGTTTCCCGGAAATTCCCGTGGGAGTTCCTCCAGGAGCTCTCCGGAAACTCCTCCAGAAGTTCCCCGACCTTTCCTCCAGGAGTTCCCCGAGAATTCCTCAAGGAGTGTTCCGAAAATTTCTCTGAGAAATCCCCGATAAAACTTCCGAGAGTTCCCGGGTATGCCTCCAGAAGTTCTCCGTTAATTCCTTAAGAAGTATATCCAGGAGTTCCCCAGAAATTCTTCCAGGAGTCCTTCGGGAATTCATCAAGGGGATTTTCGAGAATTTCTGCAAGAGTTCCCGGTGAATTCTTGTAGAAGTTCCCCGGGAATTCTTGCAGAGAATCCCCTGGGATTCTCCAATGAGTTTCCAGGAAATTCCCCCAGGAGTTTCCCAGGAACTCATCTGAAATTACCTCGGTAAATCCACCAGAAGTTCAAGAATAATTCCACCATGACTTCTTCTGGAAATTTTCCAGGAGTTCCTCTGAAATTCTCGTGCAATTCTTCCACAACTTCTGCAGGACTTCCCCGAGAATCCCCGGATGGATTCCTGGAGAAATTTACCGGAGAAATCCACGAAGCAATTTCTTGAGCAATCACCAGAGGATCTTCTGGAGCAAATCTCCAACAATATCTTCTAAGATTTTTCCAATAATTCCTCCGGAGATTTCTTCAGGAATTGCACCGGAGATTCCTCCAGGAATTCCTCCGGACATTCCTCCGGGGTTTCTTCCAGGAATCTCTCCGGAGATTCCTCCAGGAATTTCTCTGGAGATTCCTCCAGAAATTACTGCAGGAATCTTTGGGGGAATTCCTGGAGGAATCTCCGGTGGAATTCCTGGAGGAATCTCCGGTGGAATTCCTGGAGGAATCTCCGGAGGAATACCGGGAGGAATTTCTGGAGGAATTCCGGTAGGAACTTCTGGAGGAATTTCTCGAGGAATTTCTGGAGGAATTTCTCGAGGAATCTTTAGAGGAATTATTGGAGAAATTTCAAGGAGGTATTTCTGGAGGAATTGAATGAGGAATCTCCGGAATATTTTTTGGAGGGATCTCCGGAGGAATTCCTGGAGGAATCAGTGTGTGTGCGAAATAGAATGAAGTGCACGTAGTTCTAAGCCGTCCTGGTGCAAGCAGCAAAACAAGCTGCAATTCCGTCGTTAAAATCACCAAATGCTGTTTTACTTACCGGCCTAGTGCATCATATCCACGGTAGCACTGTTATTGAACCACGTAGTCCATCAAACATCGTGAAAAGTGCATTTGTTAGTTGCTGTTCTGCAGAAATCGCCCATTCGCCCATTGTGGTAAACAAAGGAACACTTTTCGAACATCTCGTGTGACGCTGTTCAGGGTGGCCACTCAGAGCGGCAAATAAAATTCCCGAGTTTTTCCCGGTTTTCCCGGTAGCTTTCTGAACATTTTCCCGATTCTAAAATATGATACACAGTGAAAATTAAACGTAACTTACTAAGATAAATTTAAGAGATTTAATATTGAATATTTTCAAACCATTGGATTTAACATAGTATTCATATGACCCTTTAGTTTATAACTAATTTACTAAATATTTAGCTAAATCATGTGTTGTTTGATCTGTTTGCCTCGTACACAATGATGGGAATTGAAGTTACAACAACTTCATTGAAGACTCGTTAAATTCGTGGATTACCAACTAGTACAAATTATGCAGTTTTTTAAGAAAACAAAAATAAAGTGGATAATCCTGGGGGGTCGAAATTCCTAGGTAACACACTATGAATTTAGGATTTGTTGTACGAATCTTATAATAGGTTGATTTGCAGAAGTCTCTTCCAAAAAATACTTGGTACCGTATGCGTGATAATGTTTGCACCATCGTACAAATAAGGTACCCATATCACCAGCACACACAATGTCTTGGTTTTTATTGCATACACGTAAGCTCTAACTCATATCACAGTAGGTTGCGGGTAAAAAATTTCGATTTCTTAAGTTTAAAATTTGCACCATGAAGGAATGGCAGCGGTATTCGGGACTTGTCCACGCGCAAATGTTATAAAAGACATTTCAGGAGTGTTCAGGAGAACCGTAAAACAGTCTTAGACCGAAAAAAAGCAAGGGCAACTATTCCCGAAGGTGTCCACTAGTCGTCCAAGGTTAACATGGATTAAGAAAGCTATCCTGCCACCAAAAAAAAAAAAGATGTGGGTGAATTATATGCGCTCAATGAGAAAAATGGCAAAGAAACGCGAAATCAGCGACTTAACGGCATGGCATATCGAAAAGGAAAATTACGGTGGCCTTTATGATCCTTCGACCATAGAAAAAAAACTTACATTATTACCAATGGCATCCAGGAGCTACGAGTAGCGCCATATAAGAAAGTCTTGAATTTGCCCGAACGCAACCTCCGTTTTTATCGATTTCCGAAAAACTATCGATCCGTACCAAATTCCAGAATCAATGGTTATTATAACTTTTGTTTGTGTGTCAATGTCTACAACATTAGGCAATGTTAAAAAAAAAAAAATTCAAAAATTGTTAATCTTGACTTTGACACTACCACGGACACTTTTCGACATTTGCGCGTGGACAAATCACGAGCTAGGTTACCACTTAGTCATAATGCAAGTGTTAAACTAAGAAAATCAACACTTTTCATCCACAGCCTACTATGATATGAGTTATAGCTTAAATGCCTGCAAATAAAACCAATACATTGTCTTCACAAGTAAAACTGGAATTTTATTTAACGATGGTGCAAACATTATCACGCATACGGTAAGTTCGTTTGGTAAACTAATATTGTCAGATTTCTTGAAACGTAAACACCGCGTGGCCGTTGAAATGTTTCAAAAAGGGGCTTTGCTCAAAAGTTCGCGCGGTCTATCGTTTTCGAAAGGAACAGCCGCAGCGTAGGAAACGCCACAATGTTATTTTCCATAATGATGAAGTAAAGGGAATGAAAACCGCGAGTGTACCTTTCGGAAGTGATAGGCCGCGTGTACTTTTGTGCAAATCCCTCAATAGGCAAAAACAGAAAGCCTAGAAAAAAACATTCTAGATGAACTTCTGGTGGAATATCTGGAAAGACTACTCGTGATAGAATTTTGGAAACAATTTCTAGAGAAATCCGCGTTTTTGATGATCGTTCTTAAGTTATTTCACCGAAAAACCAGCGGCGAACATATGGTAGCGAAAATGGCTACAGAAGCAATTCAGGCAGGTTTTTTAAACTGAAATCGTAAATTCTAGGATAAATTCAAGAGACCAAAGAAATCTAGGATATTGTCTGATCTAGCATTCAATTATTTCATCAGCGATTGCAATACGAAATTCTTAGGGATTCATTTTTTGATCACATTTTTAGATATGTTAGGAATTTCTCCAGAAATTCTTGAAAGTATTTTCCTCAAACAGATCAATTATTTGAGAATTCTTCCATAAATCATACAACTAGATTGCTCCCGATGCTTTTGAATTGAGTATTCTCCCACGAGAATTTCAATTGGTAGTGAAACTAGATCGTAGTTTCGAAAATACGAAATCTCCTAATTCTCCAGAATTTCGTGGACCAGGAATTTTACCAGGAGTTTATGCTGAAGCTTCACAAAAAGGGATTTTTCCAACAACTCACTCTAGTTTTCTCCGAAAACTTTTTTCACCAGTTCAACAAAATAATACATCAAAGAACTTCATGAAAAATTACAGAAATTCTTCAAACAAAATGTTGGAAATACTTTAATGAACTACACTAGGCGAGCTTTGATTCTTATATTCTTCCAAATTTGTTTCACTAATTATTTTTAAATTGTAAGAATGTTTTCACCAGAATTACTCATCCAGATTTTTTAAACTTTTAATTTGAATTTCTTCTGGCATTACGTCAAGCATTTCTTGGAAGAAATCATCCAAGACACCAATCAAAAATATATCAGCATCCTATCCGCATCTCTCAAAGACTTTTCGCTCAAAGGCATAACAAGTATTCTTCTATAGATTGTAGCAAGACTTTTTTCCAAAAAGAAGCTTTATTTTTTTTTTGTTTTATAGAACTTTTATAGGACGTTTGATGCTTTCTGAATATGTACAGGGGTTACTCAAAAATAACTGGGACAGGTAAAAATTTTCACTTTTCAAAAAATGTTCAACTCGCCGTAACTTTTCGAAAAGTGCATCAAATATTCTCAATTTTTTACTGTACGTTCATCAATTAGTTGTGTATCAGTAGTCCAATTTTGGAGAAGATCGGACCATTGTCCACGGAGTTATAAAGACTCTAGGAAAAGGTAAAATTATCCGATAGCCAACTTTGAGCTATTATATCTCCGGATTCAATGAACCGAATGCAATAAAATTTTGACCATTCATGACTTGTGTAATGAGCTATGAAAAACCTTTGACTTAACTTAAAATTCTTAACACGGAAGAAAATTATAACGATTAGATGATTTTTCTAATAAAACAACAAATTATCCAAATCTTTAACATCGTTTCAAAATTCAAGATGCAAATTATAGTTCAATTAATTTCCCTCTAAATGACTTACATATAAATGTGTTTTGAAGGAAAGTTACAACATAGCCGCTAATAAATTGAGAAAGTAATGGGATGCATATTAGAAATTGATGAATTTACTAAAAAATCGTGAAATGAATGAAATCGTTATAACTTTTTCTCTTGTTAAAAATTTAAAGTTAAGTAAAACGTTTTTAAGAGTTCATCATATAAGTCATGAATAGTCAAAATTTCATTGCAATCAGTTCATTGAATCCAAAGATATAAAAGCTCAAAGTTGGCTATCGAATAATTATACCCTTTTCAAGAATCTTTATATCTTCGTGAAGAATAGCTCGATCTTTTCCAAATTTGAACCACTGATACACAACTAGTTGATGAACTTACAGTAAAAATTTGAGAATATTTGATGCCCTTTTCAAAAAGTTACAGCGAGTTGAACATTTTTTGAAAAGTGAAAATTTTACCTGTCCCAGTTATTTTGAGTATCCCCTGTACATCCTGAAATGCAGAAGGGTCATATGAGTCTATAAATATTTTTATTTGTCTCAACCAGTCTTTCCACCAGAATGTTCTCTAGAATATCTTTTAAATTACTCGAATTGTGATGTATGGTAACATCACTATGATTCAACTTAATTTCTATTACTCGAAGACAAGATATTAATTTCCTAGAAAAAAAAGCCAGTTCACTCAACAGTATTTGACTGCATATCTTCACAGATTCTCGTACTTGTGCTTCTGGAGACAGTATTCATTTTAGAAGTCGCCCGAGTGTTCATGTTGGAAATTCCCGGTGGCTAGCAACAATTCCCGAGGTTTTCCCGACTTTTTCCCGGTGGTTTCAAATTCCCGAGCTTTTCCCGGTTTTCCCGAAATTCCCGACTGGGTGGCCACCCTGGCTGTTGGTTCCATCATGCCTGACAACGACCATCAAACGCGGCTGCGGAGTAACTCACTCGTGAAGTCTGCTGCGAAGAGCTCGGATGCCGACATGACTGTCGCAGAGCTCGCCAACCTTATGCAGTCTCAACTGGCCACCTACCAACGAACAGTCAAGGAAGATTTTAAAAAGCTTGGGGATTCTCTTTCGAGTCTCACGATACAGATGACCCAATTACGAGAGGATATTGCTTCGCACATAGAGAAGCTGAGAGAGGAGAATAACAAATCTTTCAACACTCTATCTACATCGATCAATACAGTAAAGCTGGGACGGGACGTGACAGCTCATTGGTACAAGCCCCCTTATTCTTTTTGTTACTGTCCATACGAGGGTTGCTCTGGTGTTGCCAACACTTTTCATATGCAAATCAATCAAAACTTGTTGACTAGTTTTATTTAGCATTCTACTTCAAAAAATGAGTTTGAAAACAATCTGATCTTCCTCGTTTGGATCTCACACACAGACTACCATCCATTGACGGCAAACCTTCGGATTCTTCGAAAATTAGTAAAAATGAAGCCCAGAATGATACACATCACTGCGCCCATAATGTATCGTTTTGCACTTCATTTCACCATGTCAAGTTCCGGATAAAAACAGCACAGAAAATGAGAAAAACGATTAATGTTGTTAGTTATTAATTATCAATCATACGAGGTTTTAAAAAAAACCGTGACTACTAGCAACACGGCTAACTCAACAACAGAGTGCCCTCTTGTAAACGAACGTAACGCGGCGCAACGCTGCTTTTTTCAAATCGACCAATCAGAAGTGGTCTTTTTTGACAGGAAAATGGTTTCGTATTTGCACTAGCACCTGACGGGTCCCGTCCCAGCAGTAAAGAAGGAAACATCTCTGGCTATGGACAGAATCGCTCGAGCAAATGATCTGGTAGTGAGCGGAGTGCCGTTTTTGGTTGGAGAAGATCTGTCAAAGTATTTTCACGTTTGGTGTAAATCGTTTGGATATGCGGAGAGAGACTATCCACTCGTCGATATCCGTCGACTCTCCAAGGGAACTCCGGTTGCTGGTAAAGTGTATATGATCCTAATACAGTTTGCCTTGACTGTCCAGCGCAATGATTTCTACTCTCGGTACCTTAACTCTCGCTCGTTATCGCTTTCTGGAATTGGATTCTCTGTTGATAATCGAATCTACATAAACGAGAATTTGGGACCCAACGTCAGAAATCTACGCTCCAAGGCACTACAACTGAAGAAGTCTGGACAGCTGCGCGGGGTATTCACACGAAATGGCATCCTATTCGTGAAAAAAGCTGGAGATGAGAAGGAGATTCCTGTGTCCACAGAAAACGAATTAACGTCATTATCAACAATCCTTTCCTCATAAGCTCTTGTTGTTCCTTCCTCTCCTTCCCATGCACTCCGTGATTCCCCTCCTGAAAGTCTGTACGTGTTGTTGCTGCTGCTGCTGCTGTTGGTGTGGGATGGACCCTGTAGTCTGCTGCGATTGTTGCTAACGGTGCACACGTAGGCACTGAATGGTGCTAATGGTTATTAGCTGATCTGCATCTGGTGATGTTTTTGATCCATTTGTTTTTGTTTTGTTTCTGTTTGCGCCATATGGTAATATATTGTATTGTATGATGTTAATTGTAATGAAGAATGTATCTTTCAATGAAGTGCTCTTTTATCATCCTCCCTTACTAGCTAGTTCTTTTTATTTTTCTAATGGCTAATGATTCCGACTTTTACACCTCGACAAACTGGTGCATTCCAGGTACCGTGATGAAATCCGCTATAATTAGAAATAAGCTCTCTGTGTGCTGTGTGAATTGTCAAAGTATTTGTGCTAGAAAGCTTTGTAAAATTGAAGAATTGCGTGTGATAGTCAAAATAAGTAATGTGGATATTGTATGTGTAAGCGAAACGTGGTTGAATGAGAACGTTAGTAATTCTATTTTATTAATTGACGGATATAACATTGTTAGACATGATAGAGTCGGCCGCTTGGGAGGTGGCATATTAATTTACATTAAAAATGATATACCCTATAATCTTATTACTAAATCATATAATCAGAGTGGTGTTGCTATTACCGAATATATATCCGTTGAAATAATTCAACAGAATGATAAACTTTTATTGACTGCTTTTTACAACCCACCTGAAATTGATTGCACCGAATCTCTAGAACACCTGCTGTCAGAATATGGTAGGAAATACAATTACGTCTACTTTTTAGATGATTTTAATACAAATCTGTTAGCTCGCCAAAATCAGATAGGTTCCGTGGTATACTATCTACTCATTCAATAAAATGCTTAGGAAGCGAACCAACTTTTTTTCACAGAAATGGAGCATCGCAGTTAGATTTATTATTGACTAACGATGTATCTAAAATATTGAGATTCAGTCAAATAGAAGTTCCTGTTCTGTCGAACCACGATCTGGTTTTCGCAGCTCTCGACTTTGATAGGAAAACGCGTCCAGTTAAAATTGAATATCGTGACTATAATTCCATTGATGTTGATCCACTTGTAAATGCGTTCTACTCTGCAAATTGGATGACTTTTTATAGTTCAAACGATCCCAATCAACTTTTGGAGTTTCTTAACCCACTGTTAACAGATTTACACAACGCGTACGTCCCTATACGCACAATTTGTTCCAACAGAAAATCAAATCCATGGTTTAACGCAGAAGTAGGTAGATCTATTGTGAATCGCGATTTGTTATACAAAAAATGGAAATGTTCGAAGAACGCCAATGATTTCCAAGCCTTCAAAAGGGCATGAAACAGTGTTAATTGTCTGATACGTTCCACTAAACAGAATTACTTTTCATATAGGCTTAATGCAAATGTTTCTAGCAGGGAATTATGGAAGAATGTTAAAAAGATAGGACTCAATAGGCCTGATACGTAATCCGTAAATTCATTTACCGCTGACGAAATCAATAATATGTTCTGCCAGAACTTCACGAATCATATTGAAATTGAGCACTCTAATGACACAAATAATTATGATCGTGAATCGTTTTACTTCAGTAGAATAGATCAAACAGATGTTTTGCACGCCATGAACTCAATAAAATCTAATGCTCTTGGCCAAGATATGGTGCCGTTGAAATTTTTAAAGGCAATTTGTCCTATTCTTATTGAACCGATAACTCACTTATTCAATTCCATTGTTACCACGAGTGTTTTCCCTGATATATGGAAAAAGTCCAAAATCATACCAATAAAGAAAAAAGCTAATGCAAGTTCAATGGAAAATTTAAGACCAATCAGTATTCTTTGTGCGCTATCAAAAATATTTGAAAAGATTATCAAAACAGATATTAACAACTACATAAACAGTCATAACTTACTCAGCCAATTTCAATCAGGATATCGTTCCAAACATAGCACAAAAACAACAATGCTGAAAATAATAGATGATATTGGAATTGTACTTGATAAGGGGCGTCCGGTAGTCCTAATACTTCTCGATTTTTCCAAAGCTTTTGACACTGTCTCTCATGCCATACTGTGCCACAAATTGAAAACGCGATTCACTTTTTCAGATCACTCCGTAAACTTAATCAAATCATATCTTGATTCTAGAACTCAGGCAGTCCTCAATAATGGAGTTTTATCAAATTTTCTTTCTATAACATCTGGGGTACCACAAGGTTCAATTTTAGGACCGATTTTGTTTTCGTTGTATATTAACGATCTGCCTGACGTTGTGAAGTTTTGCGAAATTCAACTATTCGCGGATGATGCCCAAGTTTATTACAAGTGCTTTGAGAATTCTGCTGCAAAAATTTCTCAAGAGATAAATGAAGATTTGCAACGCATAAAAGAATGGTCTCGCCAAAATATGCTTGCTTTAAACGCTAGTAAAACAAACGCTGTTTTTATTTCAAATAGTTCTTTTAATAACAGGCTTAAACCATCTTTGGTACTTAAAAATGAAACAATTCAATTCGTTGATCATGCGTGTAGTCTAGGGATCCGTATCGAATCAAACTTTGAATGGGATAACTATGTAATGTCTCAATGTGGTAAAATCTATGCATGTTTGCGTACTCTGTCCAAATGTTCTTCATTTTTATCTAGTGCAACTAAACTAAAATTATTCAAAAGCCTTATTTTCCCACATTTTATAGCCTGCGATTTTCTGCTTGATTCGGTAACAATGGTTACCTTCAACAAATTGAAAGTAGCACTCAATTCATGTGTGCGCTATATCTTTAATATCAATAGATTTACTAGCGTCTCTCATTTGCATCACTATTTAATAGGATGTCGCTTGGAAAATTTTAGTAAACTTCGTTGTTGCATATTTTTACACAGTCTTTCAAGTACAAAACAACCCGATTATCTACACAGCAAATTACAACTAGCGAGAAGCAGTCGATGTAAGAAATATATTTTACCACGGTTTCATACGGCTAAGTATGGCAATTCCTTTTTTGTGCGAGGTGTAATACACTGGAATACATTACCCACATATCTTGCGAATGAGAAATCAATTATAGCTTTTAAGAGAGGATGTAAAGAGCATTTTAAATAAGTTGTGTAGTATAGTATTAGTAGTATCACTTTTTCAAAGCAAACGTTAGCTAAAGGCGCTTCATTCCACTGGAAACTACTCAATGTAACATGAAAAAGATGTATGTCTTACGTTACGTGTTTTGCAACAATAAATAAATAAATAAATCTTCGGAGGAGTACCTGGAGAAAACTTCGGAAGAGTTCCTGGAGAAATCAGCAAAGGTAATCCGGAGGAATCCCCAAAGAAATTCCTGAAGGAATCCTCAGAGAAATTCCAGGGAAAATTGGCGGAGATAATCCGGGAGGAATTTTCGGAGGAATTTCTGGAGGAGTCCTCGGAGGAATTCCTGGAGGAATCCTCGGGGGAATTTCTGGAGGAATCCTCGTAGGAATTCCTGAAGGAATCCTCGGAGGAATTCCGCGAGGAATCCTCGGAGAAATTTCTGGAGGAATTCCTGGAGGAATCTCCGGAGGAATTCCGGGAGGAATTTCTGGAGGAATCTCCGAAGAAATCTCCGGAGGATTTTTAGGGGGATCTTTTGGAGGAATCTCCGAAAGGTTTTCCCCGAGGAATTTCCGACAAAATCTTCGGAGGAGTTCCTGCAGGAATCTCCAGAGAAATTTCTGGAGGAATCTTTGGAGGAATTATTGGAGAAATCTTAGAATGCATTCCTGTACAGTATGACCCATAAAAAAATGCGACAGTTTTCAAAGTCATCGTTCCCCTACTTCGAACTGATTAACCTCGCATGTATCTATTGGATAGTATAGTAGAGCCACTAATCTTATAATGGCAAAGGATAAGGTCTTCAGGAGTTGGTTGGTTCGTCGGACAAGCACGAAAAAAATATTAACTTATAAATTAAGAGACATTTTGTGAAAATTGAATTATTTGACAAATGATAATTTTTAGAAAATATTATGTTTTAAGCATGAAATTGTTTTTAAGTACATAGTATTTGTACCTATCATAAAGGTAGGTATATATGCCTTCATCGACAAAAAAATGTTTTGAAAAATGTTCTAACAGTGTTAAGTTTTTTATTAATTTATCTTAAATACGGTTTTTAATATGTAGCACCTTTTTTAGTTTTTGTTTCCTAAACATTTGAAATTATTTTTAAAATATTTTTCAAACATGGGCGTATTAAAGAGTACATATTTCTTCATGGTTTCCATGTGTTTAAAAGTTTTTATCTTAGTTCATTTTGCTATGAAAATTATAGGAAAACTTGATTTTATTTAGAAATTGTTAACAATTATAAGGTATCCCATATACGTAACCAATGAATATTTTGACAAAAATTTTAGAGATCCTGTATGACAATGACCTCCTTATTGTATCCTAATCCAAAAAAGTTTAATTCATTGGGATTATTTCATCAAAAATAATCAAATACTACAAAAAAATGGAATGTCGCATTTTTTTATGGGTCATACTGTAGAAGTCCTAGAAGGAACTCTTGGAATGATCCCGGAAGGAATTTCTGCGGGAATCTGAATAAATATCTGAGTGAACCCCGGAAAAAAAACACTACAGAAATCCCTCATGGAGGGATTTTTTGTAAAACTTCTAACGAAAATCTCAGAGACATTTTAAGACAATCCCCGGTGAACTCCTGGTGGAGCACCTGGAAGAATTTCAAGAGAATTTTGTGCGAAATCTCGAAGAAAAACCTTCGTACGGAATGCCAGAAGATTCATCTCAAAGAATCCTTCGTGGATCTTCATTAAATTTCCATTCAATTCCCTGTGAAGCTTTGTCCCAGTATTTCTTCAAGAACTCCATGAAGTAACCGTCAGAGACCCAGCAGAATTCCTCCCACTGTAGTGCGAATCCGTAGTCTTGATTTTCTCCAGAAGCCCACTCAAAAGTTATAAATTCAATCATTTTCCCCACACGCGCGCGAAAAAATACATTTCAATTTCAATAAATAACATTTCCTGAGGAAACAAACGAAATTTCTTCAAGTCCAAATCGTAAACAACCTGGTGCCCTTTTCTTTAGCATCTTTCTTACAGCATCGTTTCGTTAAAATGCTATCAGTTAAACAAATGTCGAAATTACTTACGCAAAAAGGAGGAATTTTACTTGAGCGCTCTACTTGGCAGCAGGAAACTAAGCTTAAAAGTGCCCGTCTTGTGGTGTATGGACGGTTGGTTGGGAACCTATCTTGAGACGAAATTTCATCGAGATCAAAAATGTGTTTTTTAATCGACATTGTATTATTTTTAAATTGTTTTTTTTTTCAGTGTAGGGCACAATCAGGATGTTTTCAATACTATTTCTTAGAAATGTTTTGTGATAATCACCCACACAAAATTTATTTTAGGAGTTGTTATTTTTTCATTGAATGCATTTGAAACAAGTCGATAAAAAGGTGCGACGAGGATACATTTTTAATAAAGTATTTATGTAAATAAAAGAAAAGAAAACCTTGGAAAGGTTTTGAATGATTGAATAAATGAGACAAAATCTACAATAAAATGTGTTTCATTGGATTTTGGGGGGATTTTAACCTTCACTGATTTAGGTTTTAATAACAAAAGACACTAAAAAAATCATTTGGACACGAAAAAGTTTTTGTTAGTTTGTTGTTTAGTTGGAGGAAAACGTACTTCTGGAGCCGACCTACTGATACCTGATGAACGGTTGATAGGGAACATAATTACTTATCGTGGGACAAATTTTCATCGAAAACGAAAATGTTTGTTTTTTGTAAATCGACTTTGACTTTTTTTTAAATGATTTTTTTCATTGTAGGGCTCAATTTGGTTTTCTCTCAATTTTTTTTTATTTTGAATTATTTTGTGAAAATCACCCATACAACACTTTTTTGTGGGAGTAGTCATTTTTTTACTAAATGCATTTGAAAAAAAATTGCCCTTTTCAAAAGACAGTCTAGATAAATTTGGAAGAAACTAAGTATTCAAAGTGGCTTTTTTCATTATACAAATTTGAAAAAAAAATCGGTAAAAAAGTTTTGCCCTTTTCAAAAGATAGTCTAGATAGTTTTTGAAGAAACTAAGTATGCAAAGTGGCTTATCTAGTCAAGGTCTACACACCCAGAAAGTTTCATTGTAATCTGAGAGGGTGCTGCCAACATTTGTTCGAGTTGGCACGAAATTCGTCTTATGCAAAAAATAGAGCTTTATATAAAAATTAAATTCAAAATTTGATTATTTTTAGTGCTCTACGGTTCTTTTTAGTTTTCAAAGCAAATAAATTTTGCCTCTCGGAGACAAAAAGATCATTTTAATATTTTAATTGCCAAACAAAGTTCAGGAGGTGGCCAAAATGTTTGGGATAGGCAACTATTCTTTTCTCTCACAAAAAAATTCAACATGCTGTAACTTTTCATACAGTGCATCAAAAAATCTCAAATTTTGACTGTTTGTCAAACTATTATATGTGCATCATTGGTACAAATTTGAAATCGATTGGTTAATATTTCGCGAAGCTAGAAACGTTCTGGTAAAACACTATTTTTTAAACAACTAATTTTTGAACTGTCATATCTCGGAAACTAGTGAACCGAATTGTACGAAATTTTGAGCGATTATCAACAATATATTAATGCTTGGAAATGCTTTAAAACGTAGGTAATTTTCAAACGTTGAAAAAAGTTATGATGACTTGACACTGACACAATATTTTTTTCACGTCTTTGTCATTGAATTTTATTTTTGATATTCAAAGATTTTCTACTTATTTTCTTAAGATATCTATAGTAAGATATATTTGATCCCATTTAGATTAAATGAAGAACACATTTAGTATTTTTTGTGCGGTATTGTACATTTGAAAAATAGTCGGAATAATTTCGACATGGTTTTAATAGCTAGAAGAGGAGATCCTTTGCTTTCATTTGCTGGGTGACTTAACGGTACTGATTTATTTTTACGATAATGTTTTTTTTGTCCCAGACACCGTGCTAAAAATCCTGGAGGTACTTCTTCACAATTTCTTGACGGAATCCCTGGAGAAACTCGTGAATCAATATCTGAAAGTATACCTGGAGGAATTCCTGGAGAAATCCCTAGAAGAATTCTTTGAGGCATCCGTGGAGGAATTTCTGAAGAAACAACTAGAAGAGTTCTTGGAGGCTTCCCTGGAGAAATTCCAGGATCAATTCCTTGATGAGTTTCTGGTGGAATCTCTAGAGAAATTTCTAGAGAAATCCCTTGAAGAGTTCCTGCAGGCAAGGATCGGTATATTCGCCTCACTCCATTCATATTCACTCCTCTTTGCTGAAGCGAATCGAGAAAGATGCAGCAAACGGATCGTCGTGATCAAACACGCAACCCCATCACCAATGGGAAGCGATGAGCCATCTGCTTGACATGAATATTCGTTGCCATTCGTCGCAGTTTGGATCGCAAGCGAATGAATGAATGGCGAATGCTGAAGAATACTGGTGAGCGATCGAAGCGGCTATTATCATAAGTAGAAGAGAATTTCTGCATGTAATACATACATTTTTACTGTATTGTCGCTGAAATTCTAGATTAGCAAAGAAAATAATTCGAAAACATCAATAATTCGTATGCACAATATCAATCGCATCACTCACGAATCGCATTCGCTTGCGATGCGAATGTGGACGAATGAATAATTTCCAAGTGTGGCTTCCCACCATTCGCCGGAGTTTGCTGTCGTCGCTGACAAGCACACACACGAACTCAAGCGACAACCGTTCGCTGCTGACTGTCTTCGAATGGGGAAGAAGATAAAAAGTGGAAATCAGGAACCCTGCCTGCAGGAATACCTGGAGGAATCCCTGGAGAAACTTCCGAACGATTCCCGAGAGGAATTTTGGAAGGGATCTCTGTGAACATTTCTGACGAAAACAACTTGAGAAATTCCTGGAGGAATCCTTAGAGAAATTTCTGGATAAATTCATGGAAGAAACGCTGGGGATTTTTTGTATCTGTATTAACGCGATTTTAAGCCCTGGGCTAGTTCATCTCGTGACCCACGCTTTACTTCACTTCCGAAGAAAGAACTCACATTTTTTTTGTGAGTTTGTCGGGAGTGGGATTCGATCCCAGGTCCTCGGCGTGATAGTCAAGCGTTCTAAAAATCCAACCAGGTCTGCTTCACCCCTGGGGGAATTCTTGGAGGATATCTGGGGAAATTCCGCGGAACTATCCCTGGAAGAATTCCGGGATGAATCCCGGAATAAAGTTCTGTAGAAATCTGTAGAAGAATTCTGGAAGGAATCCCTGAAGAAATTTCTGAAAAAAAAAATCTTAGAGGAATTCCCAGAGGAATTCCAGAAGGAATTCTTGAAGGAATTTCTTAAAGAGTTACTGGAGGAATCATCAGAGGAATCCTGGAGAAATCTCAGGAAAATCGTTAGAGAAATACCTCAAGGAATTCCTGGTAAATTGCTGGAGAAGTCCTGGTGGAATTTCTGGATTAATCCCTGGAGGCATCTCTGGAGGCATCCCTGGAGGAGAAATTGCTGGCTGAACTCCTGTAGAAAATCCTGGAAGAATTCCCAGAGGAATCCCTGGAGAAATTTCTGGAGGAGTTGTTGCAGGAATTTCTGGAGGAATTGTTGCAGGAATTTATGAAGGAATTCCTGGAGAAATTCCTGGAGGAACTCCTGAAGACACACTCGGGGTAATTCCTGGAGTAACTTCTGGAGAAATGCCTGGAATAATTGCTGGATAAACTCCGGTAGGAATTCCTGAGGGAAATTCTGACGGAGGATTCCTGAAGAAATCCTTGAGAGAATTTCTAGACGAATTCATGCAGAAATCACGGAATTCATGGATTATTTCTTGGATAAACTCCGGGAAGAATTCCTGAGGGAATTTCCGAAGGAATCCCTGGAGGATTTCCTGAAGAAATTCATAGAGAAATTGCCGTAGTAATTTCTGATGGAATTTCTGGTGCAATTCTTCCAAGCAAACAGTTTTGCTATACAAAAGTGGAACAAACAACTCTTAAGCAAACTTTAGCTTAAGAAACTGTTGTACATCTAGTTCTGTCTCGTAGTGTAGAATTAGCCTAAGTTGAAATACACGTAAATAAAAATTGTAAAAAAAGGTTCTGCTTCTTGAGTTGAATGTACTCCTATAGAACAATAGGGGTGATGGTGAGTGTGCCGTGTAAATTACAATACGTTTAATGGTGAATATTTTTCGAAAAAATGGTGCCGTAACAATAAAATTTATCGTATTTTTATGATATTTTGACGTAGGACTACGTCTCTCTTTTCTATACCGGGTGTCATTCTAAATTTTCAGAAATCAGCCGCGTTACGTTTAAAGTGGAGATTTTGAGCGTTAATAGCTCAGCCATTTCTTGTTGAATTTTCAAAATTTTGGCACCAATCGATTGCAAATCTTTACACCAATTATGTCCAATAATAATATTTGCTGTTTTTCAATAACAAACTATTGAAAAATTGGGAAAAGTGAACCCATGTTTATTCCAGCCAATCACGATCGAGCACATTTTGGAGCACATTTTGGATGCTCCCGTCGAATATAAAAGCTACTGCTTCTTCGCATCTTCCCTCATTTGCCTTTGTCGTCTCGAGGTGAACGCATCGAACGAGAGCTGCCCACTTTCTTCGTTTGCGTTTTCGCTCATTATTCTTTGACGGCCGTGTTGGCTCGGCGTCGGTGGTTGTCGGCAAGGGTGCTGTTGCACATTCGCCTTTTAACCGTCTAACGCAGCAGACGAAGGAAAGAATACGTTTCATCGATTGCTCGGCGGTGGTGGCAGAGGCAGCAATCATGCGTAATCATGCGAGAGCTGATCGTCAGTTCCATTTCGACCACCGTCGAGGTGACACCTCGAGCTGGGCAGCGGCACATCGACTCAGCGACGACACTTGGCTATCGTACTGATAGCACCAGGAATCTCATTCACAACAGCAAGCGGCGGGCCAGTTTTCGATTGCGTCTAGCGTTGAGCGCGGAGAAAACCAACACGAATTGCGTGGCATTGTAAATTCATCAAAATCGTCCATTATTCAAACGGTTCTTTTCAGAGCCATCGAAAAAGATTTCTCAAGAGTTAATTGGATGAATTTCCACCCTCGATCGAGAAAGGTGTAGTGCAATGCAAGGACAGAGCGGCGTTTCTCAGCAAAAGCAAAGCCGGTCATTAATCGCATGCGCGGCAGCAAGCGGCGGGCCAGTTTTCGGTGGCGTTCAGCATTTAGTGCGGAGAAAACAAACACGCATAGTGGCATAGTGAATTCATTTAATTTTCTTCCTAAAATTATTCATTATCCAAACGGTCCTTTTAAGGACCATCGAAAATGATTTTTCAAGAGCTGTGAATCGAATAATTCCATTCCAACGAACGGGAAAAGTGTAAGTAGTACAGCCGAAAAGTGAATGATTTTGAATGCTTGGTGACTCAGCCAGCAACAATTATGACGTCTAATTGTTCCACCCGGACTTTGGCAACGCATTATCATATCCGGACCATTTTGCGTGAAAATGTTTCAATTCATTTTCCAAATTAAAATGATCTAAATCATCTAATATTTTGGTTACATTATCCGTTCAATGGAAATTTTCTCATTTCTCGGTTGATTAATCGTTTGATGCGTCTGGAGCATAAGGGGCGGGTCATGCAAACGAAATTAACTGAAAAGCCAGCCGAATGGGAGGAGCTTCATCTGCCAATCTAGGGGTATAAAAGCAGTGTTCTCTGTTTTCTTTCGTCATTTTCGTTGGATCAGTCAAGGAGGTTGGAGGTGGATGTCACCTCCAGCAAGGCAGCAGCACAACAACCCAGCGACTACTCTCGGCTATCGTGCTGATGATAGCACTTGGAATCGCATCCATGGCAGCGGCGGTGGGCCAATTTTCGACGGCGTCCAGCATTCTCCGCACTCCGCAGCGAAAACCAAAACGCATTGCATGGCATGGTGAATGCATCAAAATCGTCCATTATTCAAACCGGTCCTTTTCAGGACCATCGAAAATGATTCATCAAGAGTTAATTGGATAATTTCCAACATCGATCGAGATGTAGTGCAACCAAAAAGCAAAAGACAGAGCATCGTTGCCAGCAATAGTGAAACTGGTCATTATTGTAATCCACGGCGGTCCAGTTTTCGGTGGCGTTTATCATTCAGCACGGAGAAAACCAACACGCATTGCGTGACATGGTGAATTCATGCCATTTCGTTCCTAAAATCGTCAATTAATCAAACGGTCTTGTTCAGGACCTCCGTTAATTATTCCTTAAGAGTTTGTGAATCAGCTAATTTCATTCCATCGAACGAGAAAAGTGTGGTGCAATTGAGAAGTGAAAGATTGAATACTTGGTGGCCCAGCAATAATGATGAAGCCGGTCACTAATGGCCTAATGGTTCCACCCGGAATTTTACAACGCATTATTCTATCCGAACTATTTTGCGTGAAACATTGTTTAAATAAAATTAAGTTTAAACATTTTTCGAAAATGTTCGAAGGTGAATATATGACGAAGCCACACCTAGAATTTTCTAGAGCACAAATCTGAAGAACCGAATGTCGGTTTGCGCTTGATCGTTTGGTTACCCGCTGGTGGTGAATCGAAATTATCCAATCCGTTCAATGAAAATTTGCTCATTTCTCGGTTGGTTAGTTGCTTGATGCGTCTGGAGCATTCGGGGCGGGTCATGCAAACGAAATAAACTGGAAAGCCAGCCAAATGGGAGGAGCCTAATCTACTAATCAAGGGGAATAAAAGCAGTGACCTCTGTTTTCTTCCGTCATTTTCGTTGGATCAGTCAAAGGGAACGGATGTCACCTCCGCAGCTGCGCACCAATCCTGCGATGACTCGGCTATTTAGCTGATAGAACCAGGTATCTCATCCACGGCAGTAAGCGATGGCAGTTTTCGATGGCTTCCAGCATTCAGTGCGGATAATTTTCAATTGTCTTGCCGAAATCTCCTGTTATTTAAAAGGTCCTTTTCAGGACCAGTGAAAATTATTCCTCCAGAGTTATGAATCGGATAATTAAAAGCGACAGACTGAAAACTTAGCAACAGTATAGCCGGCCTCTAATTGTTGTTCGCGTAACTATACAACGTATTGTTAAATCTAGAATATTTCATGAAACTGCAATCAAAATTATCTAAAATTTCGTTAACAGCAATTGAGTTGTGTCAAATACACATGGCGACGGTTGCGCCATCTGTTCATTTCATAGCGGCAATTTTAGTTATTTTAATGATTGTTGCGATCGCAATATGATGTTTGGGAAGCTATGGCTTAACGCCTTTCAATATTATAATCATTCTTTCCTTTCGATGAAAATTCTTTCAAATAACGGTTGAACATATATCTTCAAAATAAAATAATACTCAACCCTCAAGTGATGGCCAACCGCGCGAGTTACGGAAGGTTTAACTAATAAACATCTTATGAATGCGTTCAGTGAAATGGATCGCATAGGTAACAACTTTAATCAACACATCACTCCGCCGATTTGAATTTTGCCAGCATACATTGTGTAGGCCTTTTATGTGATAAATCCGTTATGCATTTATTTACGAAGGTCGGACAACAATGACACGAAAAATCAGCTGATTTAAGACTTCAAATTAAAGGGCCCATTTTAATATATAAAAGTCGGAACCTCATTCCAGCCTTTGTCCTACGTCAACATTGCGGTTATGTCTCAGACATTACCCACCCCTAGTTTTTTTCATCAGGGAAGCTATACCATGTTTGATTATTCGGCATAAGCTGTCCCTTGTTCATTTTTTTTTGTTTCTCTAAAGTTGTCCTATGATCAGTTTATACGCATAAAAAGCTGTACCACAAATGATGAAATGTGAGATATTCTAATAAACTGTGAAGAGTGCCGAGTGTGGAACAGTGAGAAGTGTCATTTTGGTTTTTGAATTTTGAAAAATGTATTGATTTTTTTGTTTTTAAACAAAAGAGCACCTTTTTCTGAGCCACTATATGATTGACAGCTCCGCACAGTACAAAATGCGACGACGGGTGATTCGACAAATAGCTCCAATACAAACTTCAAATTGATTTGTAAATATAGGTTCCCGGGCATTAACATTCATGAAAACTTGGATTTTGGCTCAGTTTGGCATGCAGATTCAGAATATGGGATTATCGCAACACCGCTAAAGATGCCAATTGAACAGTGCCGAGCGATGAGTGTGAAGTTTGGCGTGATAGGTGATGAGTGAGCTGTTATTAGTGAGGGGTGAGGAGCAGTGAATAGTGAAAAGTTAGAAGTGAGGGGTATGAAGCAGTGCGAAGTGTGAGGCAGTGAGAACCGAGGTATGTGCAGTGGTTACTAATTACACTGCT
Organism: Aedes albopictus; assembly: GCF_035046485.1. Taxonomy (NCBI): domain Eukaryota; kingdom Metazoa; phylum Arthropoda; class Insecta; order Diptera; family Culicidae; genus Aedes; species Aedes albopictus. Next base: position 78,745,908 of record NC_085138.1, on the reverse strand, counting down.
CGACAAAATTTTGCAAAATTTGGTGTTATGGGATGAGAAAAAAATAACAGGGGTTTGGGACCCTACACACTAAGTTTTTTTCGCCGAATCTCGGCAATCCGATTGCCGAGATTGGCACCGCCGAGTGCTCGGCAATCACCTCAGCAAAAATGAGATTTGCCGAGACCTCGGCAATCACAGAAATGACAGCTAACGATATTTTGCCGAGATTCTCAGCAAAAATATTTGCTGAACGCTCAGCAAAATAATTTTCCAGCGAAAATAAATTTGCTGAATCTCGGCAATTTGTTTTATTTTGGTTTTGGGATGAGAAAAATATTTGAAATAAAATCAAGAACTTTGCGCACGTATGGTAACACAATAAAAAAGTCATAACTCGTAACTTGTATATTGTTTGTTTTTACAATTAATTAATAAAAAAATTTAGTTTGTTGCCGGTGGTGTTCTTTTCTTTTTTCACTTCAAGACCACCCGAAACAAAAGCTCCTGTAACGGGAACAGCATCAAATTAGCTCCTCGGAAAACAGCATCAAATTAGCGTGGTTGCTAGAATGGGATGCGTTATAAGCTGTTATAAGCAATCATTTACTCACAGAAGTATTATATTTTTGCATACAATAGTTATTTACCTTTGAGAAAACACTTCAAGCACCTTCAGCAAAATGTAAGATTGATTTGTTTTGCTTTTTCATTGAGGCATGGCGGCTGCAAAAGTGACAGTTGTATTGCCGAAATTCGGCAATGGATGACATAATTGCTGATATCTCGGTAATCTGATTAACTGATTTCGGTAAAATCTTTGAATACCGATGGGTTCAGCAAAAAATGCTGTCAGTTTTCGAAGCTTTCAATTAATTTGCTGATGTTTCGGCAAACTCTTTCGAACAATCTCGGCAAAAACGATTTGTTTGCTGATAAATCAGCAAAATCTTGACTTGCCGTTTGGAATCGGCAATTTTTTCTGCCGAGCTCGAGAATCAGTTTTAAGTGTGTAGAGGTGTCATAGTGAAAGAATTTTTGAAAAATATTGGACCGGGCCTTCACAGTTTAAAACCGAAGTTTATATGGAGAATTTGGGGTGTTCAATTGATATGTGCATTAGAACGTGCCGTGAATATTTTTAGGCGTTTTCGGTATTTGGGTTAGTTTCGTTATTGTCTAACGCCTAAAATTATGCACAGCGCGTTCTAATGCAAATATCAATTGAACACCCCAAACTCTCCATACAAACTTCGGTTTTAAACTGTGAAGGCCCGGTCCAATATTTTTTTCAAAAATTCTTTCACTATGACACTTATAGGGTCCCAAACCCTGTTCTTTTTTTTTTAAATTTAGTGTTGAACGGTGTTATTGAGCAGTAAAGAGTAAGAAGTAAGCAATTTGGGATGAGGAATGAGCAGTGAAAAGTAAGCAATGTAAAGTGAAGAGTAAGAAGTAATCAGGGAGAAATGAACAGTAAGAAGCGAGAAGCAAAGAGTGAGAAATCAGCACTGAGCAGTGAAGAGTGCGAAGTGAACTGTTGAGAATATGCAGTGAACGAGTAAAAAGTGAGGAATGAAGAGTGGCTATAGAGGGGAGTGAGTGAAAATGACGAGGGAGAAGAGAGACGTGAGAAGCAAATAGTGTTAAAGCTGATTTTGTGAATGTGTACTCTGTGTACTTTTTCACGAGTTTCCATGTACGCACAGTAAAAAATCTATAAAAATGTATGTGTTTTGTAAGCTCAGATTCAAATTCGTGTGTGTTTCAATTTAACATGCATACACAAATTGCATGAGTTCTGTTTGATTCCAAACTGGCGTCGGACATTGTTTTTCAACACCTACTTGTTAAGTCTGTTAAAAAATATCTAAACAACCTATCAAAAACATTTAAGCAATTTAATGTTACGGCACGTTTCGCCCCACCCTTGCTTATGACAAAAATATTCGTCAGAAAACCTATAAATACTTCATGAACTCCAAAAATTCTCCAGGAATGTCAAAATGCGTGAATGTTGGTCATTCTCCGAGATCCCTGATATCACAGAACAGATGTGTATCTTCGAACAAATTTGAAGTTTCGAGGTGGAAGTCGTGAAATTGTCACTTGGAGAACTAGATGGGAATGAATTTCCATGGGAAAATAAAAAATCATCAAAGCGTACTACGTCGTCTCCCTATGCTCGCTGTAGGAAAAAGCTTGACCTCCACCACCAGGTTCGCTAGTGTTGAGCTTTCAAACGAGCAGTGCTTTTCGTGACGAAGATTCACCCCCGTGCTGATATCATCTGATAAATTCAACATGCATGGGATAACTTGTGCTGAAAAATGTTGAACCAATTGACACAATTTTTGAACGCGGTGTTCCCGCCATGTACAAAATGTCAAGTCAATTGGCTTGAAATTGTCTGAGTTATAGGGAAAAAGTGCCCAAATCACCAGCCACTGCTAAAGTGGCTCAGTACCCTGAATAATTTTAGCCTGTGCTTTTAAAGAAAGCTCGAGTTAGTTACCCTTCCTAAGAACTATTAAATTCAGGTACAAGAATATGATCTACAAAATTAACAGTACACACATCGTTCATCAGGTGCTGAAACTTGATAGCAAAATTAACCATCCGGAACAAATTCGAGCTAAAAGCGGTTAACAGGTCGACATTGATATGCCTACATCAACCACAATAATGGCGAAGAATATGTAGTGAGTTGGATGATTATTAAATACGGATATCAATTACCTACCTATCATCCTGCCATCAAATGGAACAGGAAGCAACACTCGATCAGTATGCAATAAACTGGTACATCATAACTACAACCATGCTTTGGTGCCCATTGTAAGCAATGTGGTTTCTCATTCGTTATGGTCAGTTATTGGGATGCAAATAGGTATGAAGATTGGTGCATTATGAAAGGCAATACTTCCATCACATCAACCTACGTATACTTCATATTAGATGGCTTCTCTTGCTTTTTATTGTTTTAAAAGTACACTCTGTTCCATAACTATAGATCCATCCTAAATTTATTTGCTATTTATTCAAAGTGCAACTGATTATTTCATGCACTACACCATAATGATAACCTATGTGCCTTACACATACTACCGTGTAATTTCATTCATGCATATGACATATACTCAGATAAATGAAGAAAATTAAAATCCCTTTGTTTCATGACTATAGATCCAATATATGTAAGTCATTTGTTGTACCTGATCAACGCGTTGTTTCAGGTTCTGTGCTCAATTTTATTTCGGCGATTGACGTATTGTTACGTGTAAGCTTCAACTTATAAAATGCCGCATGCAACATTGAAATAAGAAATAAGAAAGATTTTGACGCATCAAGACAGGAGTTCAACAGTTTGTAAAATTTCTCGACGTGTAAGCACGAAAAAAATCATATAAAACACGAACAAGCTGTCTAATCGCACAAAGAGAACAATTATTAGGGATCAACTCGCTAAAAAGTTTGAACCAGATAAAGAAAGAACTGGCACTAGACGTCTCGCGTTTGACAATTTATCGAGTCCTGAAAGAATGTCCACACAAACAACGTGAAAAATCGGAACGAGCTCCTCAACTTTTGAGTCATCATAAGTATTGCGATAACATCCGTCGAGATTAGAGTAAAGTAGGTACTACACACACAAGGTACTACAGTTGACTCTACATCTTGATGTTCTACAGGTTGATATCACTTTATCCTGACATCTTCCTTTCTTTATGCGATCTCGATGGTTTTTGTTCTAGATTTTCTCTACATTTGTCGATAAACTGTTTTGTTTTTTTTTTTTACAAATTACTGTACCTGGTTTCCAAGGTGCAAACTGAAGTGTGGAAGGAAAGGTGAAGTCATATCTGTTTGATAAAGGTTTTCTAGTTACAGAGAATTAAAAATTGGTTCATCATTCCGATCTCGAAATGCTTTAACAAATTACAGTGCATTCTGTGCATCTCGATATTTAAAGAAACCATCGATATAGGGGATGACCTTCAAGATGCGGAGAATCAACTGCTATTTGTTCAAATATTTATTTGATTGGCTTTACGTGATCTTTCTGGACGAAAAAAAGTTCAGGTAGAATCGACCGAATGACTTTTTTGTACTGGAGAGATTTACAAAAAGAACCACATTACTTCTCAAGGAATTTCTCGGGGGTGGCTTAATGGTATGGACAGGGTTCCGTTGAAAGCACATTCGGATTAAGGAATGGTCGGCTTCTTATCCTGGGCAGAACCCAATTGAGAATATGTAGGGCTGATTTTAAAAGCATTGTATGAATAAAATAAGCCGTACGGAGTCATTCCAGATCTAAATTGTGACGTTTTTTGAACGTAGAATAAAATCCAAGCATCTACTCATAAGAAGTCGTTTAAAAGTACCCTGGATAGGCTGTTTGAGCTTATTGAGAACAAAAGAGAGACTACTCATTATTGATATGTTGAATATTTTATGTAACTTTAATTAACTGGAATGAATTCTCGCTTGGATCTATTGTTATGACACAAGGGAGTTTCTATTATATTATAAATCAGATTCAGAGAACACATGTAATATCGATATTATTATTTTTCTCATGTCTACTCTTAAAAACGAATTAAACAAGAAAACAACATGGATCGAATTCATTCTACATATCCGAATATTTAATAATATTGTTTGGATCTTTAGTTATGGAACATAGTGTATAAGTTTCTTGTTTTGTTGTCCAATTTTGGTGCGATTTTATTTCAGCTTTCAGGTTTAAGACGACAAATTTTAACTTATGAGAAATATGCTAAAACGTACATTTTCCCAAATAAAGTTCTATAAGAATTTCAATCGCAACCAATCGCACCCAAAGGTTGCACAGTTGTTTTGGATGCTAGAACGAATTGAAAAAGCACCGACAAACAGATGCATCGCCTGGAACAAATTGCTATTAAAATAGAAATATTATCGCTTAATGCTAATCACGCTGTGTTTTGAAAACCACTAAGTTGGTGGCGGTAGTGAAAAAACGATTTGCGAGCTAAAGAATTTTTGAACTATCCGTTAAAAAGTGGATCGATGAGTACTAGGCTGCGGCTTATTTTTCAAAAGTTGTTGAAACCTGGAATTCGTAAGCTCTTTTGGATTCAAATGACACAAAAAGAGAAACCTCTGAGTTTAAACCAAAAATATTGAGATTTAGAGGTCGCGCAATCGCTTCAAAGTCGAATTTTCGAGTAATAAAAAGGTGTTTTCACTTCAAGTGCCATAACTTTCTCAGTTTTCAACCGATTTTCAATCTTTTTTTTTATGAATTTCTCACAAATTAAATTTCGAATAAACTCGTAGTACATCATTTTCTTCCAAAGAGTCCTATAACTTTTTAACCGTTTGTTCAATTTTAAATTTTTTGCTTGCTTTCGTAGATATTTTTGTTGCCTATCTTTGTCCTGAAAAAAACTTTTCATCAAAGTAGTCATTTGTATGATACTTTTCACCAAAAACTGCCAAAACATGCCTTAAAACTTGATTTTTTCATGCAAAATTGGAGTTTTTGACGATTATTTGCAATTTTTTGCCCCAAACCAGATACTTAGCATCATATTTAGGGATATGGAACACATTGGAGGATTTTTTTTTCAATTTTTTTTTCTCGCATTTCGATCATGAAATTATTTTTTCATTCAGAACACTCCAAAAACTGAAGTTTAGGGCTTCCATATGTTTATTGAGAATATTTTTTTCACTTTGAGCCCGAAACTAAGCATGAAAACTATTAAAATTTTGCGAAAATTCTGATTTTTCCTATAAAATACGTGTTTCTGAACGGTTTTTGGTATTTATCTATTTTGAAACGATTTTTTTCACTACAGTTTATTCACAGCATTCTTAGGCAACAAAAATATCTACAAAAGCAAGCTAAAAAATTAAAATTGGTCAAACGGTTAAAAAGTTATAGGACTCTAAAGTTAAATTTTTTTGTAAAAAGAAGAAAAAAATGAATTAAATCTTCAAAAACTCATATTTTGCGTGACTTTGGAAAAAAATGATGTTCTACGAGTTTATTCAAAATTTAATTTGTGAGAAATTCATAAAAAAAAAGATTGAAAATCGGTTGAAAACTGAGAAAGTTATGGCACTTGAAGTGAACACACCTTTTTATTACTCGAAAATTCGACTTTGAAGCGATTGCGCGACCTCTAAATCTCAATATTTCTCGGATAGTTATACAAAACAACGTATCAACATAGGATTTGCGTGTATTATACGTCGTTTTGAAAAAGTATCAGAGATTTTTGGTTTAAACTCAGAGGTTTCTCTTTTTGTGTCATTTGAATCCAAAAGAGCTTACGAATTCCAGGTTTCAGCAACTTTTGAAAAATAAGCCGCAGCCTAATGAGTACTGAATTAAGTGAGACGTCAGTTTGTCTGTGGAAAAAGCTTTGGACCTTGTTGACCCAACCTACTAGGGTCTCGTTATGGTTCCAATTAGTGTTCCATATGAAATTATCTACAGAGACGAGATGCCAAATTTATAGTGCTCTATTTTTAAGTCGTTCCGGTGTTTTGAACACGACTGTTACTTGAGACATCCCATTCGTTCTTATTACATTGTACACTAGCATTCAGTATTCACAGATCAACCCACCTAACTTTAATGGAGACGCCAGGGTAATCTACATAGAGCTAGTTGATACGTAGAACAAATCCCTGTCAGCTTCTACCTTACTGACTTCAATCCCATTCAAAGCAGTCAATTTAAAGTGCGAACAAAGCCCCAACGCAGCTTCTTATTTCACTTTAAACAATTTAATTAAAGTAGCAAAAAAAACGTGTCTCAATTTAGCGGTGGAGCTTAATTTGCCTGCACAAGGGGGACAACGTTTGAGAGAAACTTTTTCATCCTCGATGTATGCGACGACGATGGAGACAATTCCGTCGACTAGCAACTTATTTAAAGCGATACAAAGCAGGAGAGACTGGCGTAATTTGATCCCCCTGTACTCGAATAAAAAATCTGGTAAAATGTGACGTTTTTGTATGTTACTATAGGGCAGTTCATTGTTTTGATTTTGTATGGGAATTTGACGTCTTAGCCTTGTTGTTTACAAAATTTCTGTAAGAGTGAAAGAAAAGGAGATAAATTTATGCAATGCCCTATAGGGCACTGCATGAAATTCTCTCGTTCTCTTTAACTCTTACAGAAATTTAGTAAACAACAAGGCCAAGAAACGTCAAAACCCCATACAAAATCAAAACAATGCAGTGCCCTATGTAGCTGTCCCGGCAAACGTTATACTGTCTGCCTACTGTGATTTTTGACATGCGGCTCCTTAGAGATGACCCCCTTCATAAGGGTCCATGAGGGTCAGACAGACAGACAGAAATTCATTTTTATGTATTGATTGATGCACCAAGCGATAAGAAGAAGAAGTTTTGACATCCAAGCGGTGTGCCGTTTACATCCATCGACCAATCAGCGACGAGGATCTCATCGACGGCACACCGCTTGGATGTCCAAACTTCTTCTTCTTTTCGCTTGGTGCATCAATCAATTCTAACAAACCTAACCTCAAAATAATTGACAATTCTCCAGTCACGCAAAAACGGCTACGCTCAAAAATGTGTTCGGCCTGCACATTTTTAGTAAACATCCATGCCGCACATGACTGAGTTGGAAACACACATTTTTTTTTTAATTGCTCGTACGCTCACATGAGCATGTATTTTGCAATAATTTCGACATGGCAACCTCACTGGGTTTATAAACCACCTTCAAATACCGAAAAATATTGATATTTTGCTAAAATGTGAGCGTACAAGCAATTTAAAAAAATGTGTGTTTCCAACACAGTCCCTGTGCGGCATGGGCGCTACTCAAAAATGAGAGTTTTCATTTTAGAGAGGTCATTTTGACAGATCACACACATGCACGAAGGAGACAAAAAATATCTGCCACTTTACCGACCTTGTTGTCGTCCTTTTCATGCTCGTGTTGCACTTGTCAATATGACCTGAGAATTGTCAGTCGTTTTGAGGTTAGGTTTGTTGGTGTAATAAAGAATATAGATAGACAGATATATAGGTAGATAGATCGATAGATACAGCTTCCGCTCGATAACTGGGCTTTGTCGACATTCCAGTAAGCGAGCGACGCTCGATAACTGGACTAAGCTTCCAAAGCCGGAGGCTATTGTTATATTTTGATTTGTTTACCGATTTGTAAAATGTGAGGTTATATTTCGCTTATTTTTGACAGATAACTGCTTTTTAATTCGACTTTGCCCCAGTTATCGAGCGCCCAGTTAAAAAGCAGTCCAGTTAAAGAGCAGCCAGTTATCGAGCGGATGCTGTAGTTAGATAGATACTATACAGTGTCCATGGTTTTACTCTACACTGCTTCTTTAATTCGCATCTGTAGGCTCTAAACATCTTCTCAAAGTTTAAGCACAGACAAACAGACGTCTCACTCTACTCACTTCCCATCGTTTCACTTTTTAACGGATTATTCAAATATTTCGTAGTTCGCAAATCCCTCGCTCATGGCGCTCACATCGTTTTTGCTCCTGTTTGACGTTTGCTCACTACCGCCATCTACTCAGTAGATTTGCGTACCACAGCATAAATAGCATTGGGCGATTATGTTTGCGTGACGATGATTTTTATCGCATTTTGTTCCAAGTGACACGTCTGTTTGTCTGTGGTTTAAGCCTATTATTGTTTTCTCTGGCTCTATGTTTCCGCTAGAACTTGGCCTGTCTCTCTTCAACTTTGTTGAAATACAGATGCTAATTGAAGTATTCTGGCTCGTTTAGCCAAATTCAATTTGTCCGAATGCAGCATGGCCGAACCTTGGGTCGAGCGTCATTCAGCCGAGAGAGCTATTTGGCTGAAAAAAGAATACTGGACTAAAGTTTTCATGTTGTTATTTTCTACAACAGTAATCAAAAATTTGGTGCCTTTGATAGGTACAAATATGGTAAGACATTTCTTTTCCTATTTCATTGTAGGTATTTATTAATATTTCAATTAAAGAATCGGTCAAGAAATCAGTTGAGATATCAAATAAAACTCACAGTTTCTTGAAAAAAAAAATGATTTGGGAAAAAAGTGCAGATAGAACTGAAATCACAACATCAACAAGTTTCTTAAAGGTAAAACTATGAAAGAGTAGACTGTGATTATAAGAAGGACACATTTTTTTTATTAGACCAGTTCACAAAAAAGAAACGAAAGTCGTGAACGTCAATTTGCAAACAAAATCATGCTTCACAAAATGGTGTATTCTTCAATGTAAATCCAAAAAACGTTTTATTCAATTTTATATTCTTCACAGATATGTTTTTTACGGTTGAAACAATTTGTGAAGGTTTCAAGATAATCGGAGAAGATTTCAAGTCATGGCGTTTTTTTCAAATTTTACTTGGAAACTGGAGTTGGAAACTTCAAGGCTTATTCTCATAATGCCTATACAGCTGGACTGACTTGCGCTTCATGGTAGTCGAAATCCTAGAACATGTTTTACTGAATAACGATCAATACAAAAATATTTGTTTTTTTGCAATTATTTCGATCATTGTGAGTTCTTATGAATTTCATTTATGAAATTTCTTTGAGAATTCATTCTGCAAAGAAAAAGTTGTTATTTCGGTAATATTATTGAAATTTATTCAGTAATTTTTATGGGAATTTCTTTTTTTTTAATTTCTGTGTGAAGAGAGCAAGTAAGTTAAAATATACATATACAAAAAGATTTAAATAAAAATAAAAATTTAATGATATGTTTTCCAGTAATTCGTTTGCAAATTCATGCGGAGATTTCTTTGGCAATTACTTTTGCTACAGCTTTGATCATTTCTTTGTAAATTTTATTGAGATATCTTCTGTAATTCCTTTTATTATATTTATATTTATCCCTCCGTAAGTTGCTTCGGCAATCCCTTTTGGGACTCCTTTGGCAATTTTCTTGAAAAGTTCTTTGGATTTTTTTTTCCAGAATATGTTTGTGAATTACATGGAAAATTCTAATAAAATATGTACAGCTTTTTCCTTTTTTCGGGAATTCCTTCAGCAATTTCTTTACAGCATTTTTTTTGCATAATTTTTTTTTCAATAATTTCATAGGGAGCTTCTACGACCATTTAGCCAAACATTCTATCCGCCATCTATTTGTAAATTTCACAGGAAATTATGTTAGAAATTTCTTTCACAGTTATTTTGCATTATTATTTGGGAGTTTCTTTGTGAAATTTATTATACAGTTTCTTTGGAGATTTAGAAATTCCCATTTGGAATTGCTGAAGGACTTTTTAAAGGAATTTATTTCAGCAGGAATTCACAAAGGAATAGAGATTCTCAAAAGAGTACCTTAAGTAATCTAAAACCAGAATTGCCAAATCAATTTTCAAAGGAGTTCTTATATGAACTATCATTGGTCTTTCTTCAAACTATACTGTTTCCGATTTTGACAGTATTAATCAAAACTACCACCACATCGCACAATGGTTTATTTTCCCATTTTCACACTCTTAATTAATAGCTCGTAGGATTGAGGAGATAGAGCAATGATGTCTTCGGCAAAATTGATGCGCATGACCAGCGTCATGATTTGACAGTTAGAGTGTCCGCATCAATCCTCCTAAAAGTGAGGTACATTTTTTTTACGTTGTTGAGATAGAGGATTGACGTCTTTAGCAAAGTTGTAGCATTTTCAATTCCTAACAACTTTGCTGAAGACGTGAATGTTGTAATTATCACACCAATAGAGATAGAGTCTAGGATAGAGGCCTGTGTTTGACAGTTAGTCCTAAAACCACGTTTTAAAGCAAAATTTACATTTGTTAAATTTTAAGAACCATACAATGTTCTGCAAAAATGTATGTTTCAGTAAAATACACAACTTTGCCGACGACATCGAAGCTATAAAAATTCAATGAGACGAGTTTTCGATAAATTTATGATTTTTTCATCGATTTTTCGGGATGAATATTTTCCTTAGGGACAAAAAGGTGCAGATGCGGATACCCTTATCAGAAAGTACATCTAAACAGCTTTCAAATAAGGGTTAGTTTGTCCATCCACGATCGTCTGCCTATCTCCTCGGCATACCATAATAAATCTACTTTGACGGTAAAATTCATGGCAGGTTCTGTACTTCTGGAGATTCCTCTCAATGCTTTCTGAAGGATTCCTTTAGAAATTCCTCCAGAAAGGCTTTCAGGAAGTTATCTAGGAATTTATTCAGAAATTAGTCAATGGATTCCTCCTGATATTTCTCCAAGGATAAGATAATCTTCCATGATTTCATTAAGAAATGTCTGCGGATATTGTTTCAAATTTTTCTTCAGCATTAAATTTGGTCAGTTTCTTCAAGGAAATTTCTCCTTCAAAAATCTTCTAGGGCCTGATACTGGGTTTTCCAGAGTTTCCTTCAGAAATACTAGATTTCCTCAGGAATTCCTCTTTACATTCTTATAGAAAATCCTGCAAAGATTCCTTGAGAAACCCCTCTAAGAATTCCTTCTGAAATTCTTCCAGGATTTTTTCAAGAAAATTTTCTATAGATTCCCGTAGAAATTCAATCAAAGTTTCCTTCAGAAAGTCTTCTATTGATTTCTTTAGAAAGAAGAAATCTCTCACATCACTTAGAAAATCTTCCATTGATTTCTTCCGAAATTGTTCCATGTTCACTAGACATAGACAATGCTTCATAAAGTTCTGCTTGAGTTCGTATTTCATCCAACATTTCTCTAAAGGTTTCTTTTGAAAGCTTTTCATGGATTTCTTCAGAAATTCCCCCAGGAATTTCTTAAAAAAACATCTTAGGATTTTTGTAGGAAATCCTTCAGAGATTCCTAAAGAAACTTTTTCATGGATTTCTTTAAAAATTCTTCCAGTGATTCTCCACAAATTCATACAGGCATTTCTTCACGAACTACTCGAGAAATTCCTGCAAAAATAATCAAGAAATTATTCCTTAACTTCATTCAGTGATTCCAACAGGAATTCCTCCGGAGATTCCAATAACAACTCACACAGAGATTTCTTCGGGAATTCATCCTGGTATTCCTCCATGTCCATGACTCGTCTTATGATAACTGAAATATTTTCTAACAGATCTTCTGGGAAATATTTCGAATTAACTTTAGAAGAAAAATTTGGTTAAGTTACTGGAAAATATGTTTGTGAACAAAAAACATACGAAGAAAATTAATAAAATCGGGGGCAATTTGTATTGCCTCGATTTGGAACGGCAAATACAACTTTTTAAGAAACTTTTAAAAATGAATGACAAAAAAGTTTTCATAATTAACCATGTCCAATTGTCGCCAATCTGGATGCTTGCCAAGGGCGCCATGGGATCACGCTACGGCTCTGACATTATGATAAGAGTATCCTCATCTGCATCTTTTTGCCCCTAAGGTAAGGAAGATATTCATCCCGAAAAATCGATGAAAAAAATCATAAATTTATGAAAACTCGTCTCGTTGATTTTTTACAGCTTTGATGTCTACAGCAAAGTTGTATATTTTACTGATACATACATCTTTGCAGAACACTGTGTGGGGCTAAAAATTTAACAAATGTTTTGCTTGAAAAATGTGTTTTTGGGACTAACTGTCAAATACAGGCCTCTATCTATTGGTGTGATAATTACAACATTTACGTCTTCAGCAAAGTTGATAGGAATCGAAAATGCTACAGCTTTGCCGAATACGTCAACCCTCTATCTCAGCAACGTAAAAAAAATAATTTTGTACCTCACTTTTAGAGGTATTGATCCGAAAACTCTAACTGTCAAAAGATGACGCTGGTCATGCCCATCAATTTTGCCGAAGACACAATTCTAGATTGAGTTTAAATAAGGGCGAAAGTAACATGAGAGAGTTCTCTTCATCGACTCTCTCTTCTGCAAATTAAAGTGACAAGATGCAAATTCAGTCGAACTTTTTTACACTTAGACGCTAGATTGCATCGCAACCTAGCGATTTATGACCAAAAAGTTCAACAATACTTGCATCTTGTCACTTTAATTTGAAGAAGAGAGAGTCGATGAAGAGAACTCTCTCATGTTACTTTCGCCCTTATTTAAGCTCAATCTAGAATTGCTCTTATGATAAGTCTTATCTATTATTCCAAAGAAAAAGCGATATAGTGCAACTCCGATTGTCGTGAAACTTGGTGAGTTTGTAGTAGTAATCCTACATTATAGAGATGTGCGGAGGCGGCCATTGTGAGCCAATCGAGCAGAGAGAACTGTCAAAGTGTGAGCCAAATGAACATGTTTATTGTTTGTAGGAAGGCGTTGTTTGAACGGTATTGCAATCGACAATAAACATATTACAAATATTCATTTTTATTATCAAGAATTTGATGGCATATGTAAAGTTAGTAAGAAAATAATATTTAATTAATTCTGCTTTTAAAAGCTTATGCTCATGAAGAAACTTTGGCCGCTGCTCTTCTCAAAAAAACTTTCATTGCTGCTGCTTGATTCACTTCTGCCGATTTGATTCGCGATATTCTTTGCAATGCATTGGAAAAAAAAAGTTCGAATATAATTAGCAAACGTAAACAAAACAACTTGCACCACAACAAAGTCACGCAAAAAGCTTATACATCTAAGCCTTGTGGCAAGTGTTGGAAGTTGTTGTAAACAAAAGAAACAGCGTTGCCGAATCGACATATGTAATTTCCGCTTATCTCTATGTAGAGGATTTCTAGTTTGTAGTTCATCCAAAATAATTAGACCCGTATAGACCAATTTTCAGATAGGGTGGCCCTAAAAATCAAGGTTTTTAAAAAACTAAAAACATTCAAAAAATCATAACTTTTGAACCAGTTGACCGATTTAAAACTTCTTTTTTTTTGTTTACAAGCTATTGAATTGTAGTTTTAATTTAAAAAATACGTTGAAATGGCCAATTTGTTTTAAGGTGTCTGGGGTTTAGGGTCTGGGGACCAAATGGGTATCTTGGTTTTATGTTTTATATCAACTGGTTTTAAAGTTATAATATTTTGAAAATTAATTTTTGAAAACCTTGATTTTTAGGACCACTTTATCTGAAAATTGGTCACCCTAATGACGAAATAAAAAATACGGGTCTAATTAATATTTTCGAACAATCACGAACCCACCAAGTTTTACGACAATCGGAGTTGCACTAGGGTATTGTACCATTTGGGCAGGTGTACCTATTTTAGGCACGTGCCGCTATAACTAAGTCAATTTCAAACTAATTGATTTGAAATTTTGTATAGAGTTTGATACTGTACGTGCCAGCTTTTTACGCTAACACGAGGGGTGATTCGAATATGACGTTTCTTGCCGACAACCGAATTTCAATTCAATGCCGTCCTAGTAGACTGGTTTATGAACTTGTTGATTGAAGTGTCATCTTTTTTCACTTCATCGCCATCGAGTCCAAGCGTAATTTAAAATAGTGTTGTAGACTTATTCTGCTGAATCATTTAATCTAGTTTTTATTTCTTTTTAGGTTGAATTCCAGCAGGAAAATTACAAATTCTGGAAGGAAGTCTGAGGGCTGAAATCAGTTGAATTTAACCACGAAAGTTTTGTAAATCTTCACGCATTTTGGACGTTGGTTTATGGCTCATTTGCGTTTTTGATTTCTCAGCTTGAACGCTATTTTGCAAACGGATGGTCCTCCTTCAAGCAACATATTGTACCCGGTTGTATTATAAAGAATTGAACAAAATGCTCTTAATAAACGGAAAGCATGTTTTTTTATCAGGTGAATTTTTTTTTACCAAATTATTTGTTTTATTAGCTTGACCTAGAGTAATTTGTTGCGAACTATGCGAATATGGACCAAGGGTCACCGAATTCGAGTGTCCCTAAAAAAACTCTACGCAACTTACATGACATTCTGCTCTTTTTGATATATTTATAATCAATGTGCATCAGTTTTTTGAAGTTGACCTAAAAAGAATTAAAAACTAGATTAATTTCTCCAGTAGAACCAATAAATGTATGTATGACACCATAACAAAATACGCTGATGATCGCTGTTGGTACAAAATAGTTCAAGTGAAAATTTTTGACGTTTTCGTTACCAACAACAAAATCTCAAACAGTCTACTAGGATAAAATTGAACTGAAATTCGGTTGTCGGCAAGAAACGTCATGTTTGAATCACCCCTCGCATTAGCGTAAAAAGCTGGATATCGTTTTTCTATAGGATGGCTGGTATTAGATATTATTTCATGGACTTTCATCAGCTTGATCATAAATAACACCGAAGGTGGCGTGGTAACAGATCTAGGAGTATGTGCACAGGACGAAAGACTTCCGGTCCCTGACCTCCAGGAGATTGAGGAGGAGGTTGGCCGGTTGAAAAACAACAAAGCCGCTGGAGCAGATCAACTACCAAGCGAGCTTCTAAAATACGGTGGAAAAGCACTGGTGAGAGCACTACACTGAAATAAATTTTGTTGTGGAAACTACCGATTCCATAGTAAAATTACTAACCGTACCTATGATTCTCAACCGACAACAATTTCCAGTTAATTCAACTAAAACACTCTCAACTTAACTAGCAGTGCAGTTAAAATTACCAAAAATAATCTTAATTTAACAAATGAGCATTGTATCTTTAACCATACTGTGTTGTAAAATGCGTGTCCAGGAAAAATTAACAATGTTTTGTTGTTGAGACGACTACGCTTTTAGTTGAATTTACTACAATGCATTGTAATTTCAAGCATATTTCAGTTACTTTAACAGATTTTGTTGTCGGTTGAGAATCATAGGTACGGTTAGTAATTTTACTATGGAATCGGTAGATTCCACAACAAAATTTATTTCAGTGTACACTGGGTCATTGCCAAGATTTGGGAGGAGGAAGTATTACCGGAGGAATGGATGGAAGGTATCGTGTGCCCCATCTACAAAAAGGGCGACAAGTTGGATTGCGGGAACTACCGCGCGATCACACTACTGAGCGCTGCCTACAAGATACTCTCTCAAATTTTATGAAGCCGTCTATCACCGATTGGAAGAGAGTTCGTGGGGCAATATCAGGCTGGATTTATGGGTGAACGCGCTACAACGGACCAGATGTTCGCCATCCGCCAGGTGTTGCAGAAATGCCGCGAATACAACGTGCCCACACATCACTTGTTCATCGATTTCAAATCGGCGTATGATACAATCGATCGAGAACAGCTATGGCAGATTATACACGAATACGGATTCCCGGATAAACTGATACGATTGATCAAGGCGACGATGGATCGAGTGATGTGCGTAGTTCGAGTATCAGGGACACTCTCGAGTCCCTTCGAATCTCGCAGAGGGTTACGGCAAGGTGATGGTCTTTCGTGCTTGCTGTTCAACATTGCTTTGGAGGGTGTAATAAGGAGAGCGGGGATAAACACGAGTGGAACGATTTTCACGAAGTCCGTTCAGCTGCTTGGTTTCGCTGATGATATTGATATTATTGCTCGTAAATTTGAGACGATGGCGGAAACGTACATCCGACTAAAGAGTGAAGCCAGGCGAATCGGTTTAGTCATTAATGTGTCGAAGACAAAGTACATGATGGCAAAGGGCTCCAGGGAGGAATCACCGCGCCCGCACCCCGAATTCATATCGACGGTGATGAAATCGAGGCGGTTGAAGAATTCGTGTACTTGGGCTCACTGGTGACCGCCGACAACGACACCAGCAGAGAAATTCAGAGGCGCATTGTGGCAGGAAATCGTGCCTACTTTGGACTCCGCAGAACTCTACGATCGAATAAAGTTCGCCGTAACACGAAGTTGACTATCTACAAAACGTTGATTAGACCGGTCGTCCTCTATGGGCACGAAACATGGACCCTACGTGCAGAGGACCAACGCGCCCTTGGAGTTTTCGAACGGAAGGTGTTGCGTACCATCTACGGCGGAGTGCAGATGGAAGACGGGACTTGGAGAAGGCGAATGAACCACAAACTGCATCATCTGCTGAGAGAACCAACCATCGTCCATACCGCAAAAATCGGGAGGCTACGGTGGGCGGGTCACGTTATCAGGATGACGGATAGCAACCCGACTAAAATGGTTCTCGAGAGTCATCCGACCGGTACAAGAAGACGTGGAGCGCAGCGAGCTAGGTGGGTCGACCAAGTGGAGGACGATCTGCGGACCCTACGCAGAGTGCGGAACTGGAGGCAAACAGCCATGGACCGAGTGGAATGGAGGAGGCTACTATGTACAGCAGAGGCCACCCCGGCCTTAGCCTGATCGGTAAGGTAAGTATCATAAATAACAAAACTAGATATAAAAACATGTTATGTAATTTCGTAGTTATTAATGTGCTATTCTCCTCTGCTCGGGGTGCAGATGCAAAAGTTAATCATTCAATACATACAGAATTAATCAGAATCGCATTCAAAACTGAAATATATCAAGTTTAATATGACACAATTTCTGTGTTTTGTACTGGAAATTCTCAGACGTTTGGTGCCTTTTTGAGAAATATTTCAAAAAGAAATCACCCAACGGGCTTCTCCCTCCTTCAGAATTTTTAGGTTTTAAACAAATAAATTTACAGAACACATCTCATTTGAAAACGGCTGAATCCTTCAAGTCTCCCCTTGCTGCCTTTTTTTACTGTTTTCTGATGCCATGCTCCCTCTTCTCTCTAATGTTTCGTTCCAGGATCAGAATGTCTTCGCTTCATTGAACGACTAAATCCGGAGAAGAAAAAAAAAAGAAGAAAAGTTTCCATCCCATTAGTGTAAATTCTCAAATGAAGTTGACCCTCATCATCGGGTAGGACGAGAAGGATTCAACGTCTTTCGGGTCCGGTCCGGATTGTGGGTGGCCGCGAGAGAAGGGGTTGCGAATAGTTTTGCCCCCCATTATAATTAAGTTGTCCAGCTCTCCATAGATAGGAAGGAGTGTGCGTCGTCTTCATTATCGGAAAGTTGGCGAGTAGTAAATTAGCAATGATTCACCACCAACCGGCGAAATACCACACGAATCCTTTGACACATTTTCTCAACTTACACAACTCGCATGCCACGGCGGCAGCGGCGGCGGCCGCTGCAGCTGCTGCAGCCGCCGCCCTGGACCAACACCACCACCACCACCACCATCATCAAAAGCATGGATTGGAAGATCTGAATCTACTCAATAATAACATCCTTGCAAGTGATGACGAATGCAATAAGCATCCCAATTTGGTGGGCGGCGGAGGTGGGAATAGTCTGGATATCGAGAATACCGATACCAACCAGAGCAGCGATGCGGAAAATAACAACATCGACATCATTGACGACGATGACGACGACCAAGACGCGGACGTTGACGACGGATGCGACGAGGAGAACCTAGATGCCTCCAGAAGCGACAATCACACTCCGAGCAGCACGACACCGCTCGATGCCGACGAGATTGGAAAGTCCTTCACGATAGCGGCCATCCTCGGCCTGAAGAAGAAACAGGAAGCCGACGGTCATGGTGCCTTCAGCGACGTCATGAACCTATCGCTGAACAACCACAGCGACACAGCGTTGGCATTCCAGCTTCGAATCTCGAAAGATTCCGACCCGCTAACGGACGCCGTCGCTTCCGGTCTAGAGCCCGTCCAATCCCATATCGGCCATCACATATCGCAATCCTCGCCAAGCCTAACCGCTCTGCAAACACTCCACCACATTCATGGAAGTGCCGCCGGTGGCTTCGCCGCACATCAATTTCACCACCCATCCGGAGGGGGTGGTGGTGGCGGTGGCGGCGTCACCGTTGGCACACCCAACGCA
The DNA here is from genome assembly GCF_035046485.1 of Aedes albopictus. Classification (NCBI taxonomy): domain Eukaryota; kingdom Metazoa; phylum Arthropoda; class Insecta; order Diptera; family Culicidae; genus Aedes; species Aedes albopictus. The sequence continues at coordinate 78,727,180 of NC_085138.1, read as the reverse complement.
TCCGTCCATCTCCACCACCAACAGGCGCTAGCTTCGGGACATCATCTGACGACGCCATCGCAGCCCGGATCGTCGTCGCATCATTTGGCCAATCACCATTCCCACCCACCACAGCACCAGCATCAACATCATCAGCAGCATCCGCATCAGCAACACCACCCGCATTCACACCACCACCATCATCATCATCATCTGGCAATGGCGGCAGCGGCGGCGGCACACCATCATCACGCGCAGAATCATAATCGGGACAAGTTTAAAGGTAAGCATTTGATGGGGAGATTTCAGGAGATGGCATTGAATAAAGAAACATGAACATTCACAAGTTTGATTTAGGTTCTGATCTACAGTTTACAGGGGATAGACAAAATGATCGGGACAGGCAAAATTTTCACTTTTCAAAAAATGTCCATTTAGCTGTAACTTTTCGAAAAGCGCATCAAATGTTCTCAAATTTTGGAAAAGATCGGGCTATTCTGCACGAAGTTATTAGCATTTTGGAAAAAGGTAGAATTATCCGATAGTCAACTTTGAGCTGTTATATCTCCGAATTCAATGAACCGAATGCAATGAAATTTTGACCATTTATGACTTATATAATTAGCTCTGAAAAACGTTTGAATCAACTTGAAATTAATAACAAGAGAAAAAGTTATAGCGATTTAATTAATTTTATGATTTTTTAGTAAATTGGTCTATTTTTAATATGCATCCCATTACTTTTACAATGAATTGCCGCCTATGTTGTTACCACAGACAAACATACATACTACTCAAATCGAAATCATCACACGATTTAACGGTCATTTTGAAAATAACGTGTGGTTCGGACTGTGCTCCAAAGTGTCATAGTGGCGCTGCTGCGCCCACATCACCTCTCAGTTTTGAAGAGAAATGAACGCGACGCCGATTAATGTTTACATAAAATGACTCAATCATGAACTTTCATTCATGTTTTATGAATGGATGACGCCACGGGGGAGTGGACACCTGCTAAATTTTTACATCGAGCCGAGGGAAACAACACCTGCAAATGAATGCTTCGGATTGAGTATTATAGAGGGTGCTAGTGAGATGCCAAACGATGTTTTTGAAGCAATTTTCTTCTAAGTAGTATATCTGTTTGTCTGTGTTGTTACTTTCTTTCAAAATATATCTGTATTCAAGACAAACAGAAGGAAATTTAAATGAACTATAATTAGCATCTTGAATTTTGAAACGATGTTGAAATTTAAGGAAATTTTGTGTTTTATTAGAAAAATATTCTAATCGTTATAATTTTCTTCCGTGTTAAGAATTTTAGGTTAAGTCAAAAGTTTTCTAAAGCTTATTATACAGGCCATATATGGTCAAAATTTCATCTTTATAACTTTGTGCAGAATAGTCCGATCTTTTCCAAATGTTGTCCACTGATACACAAGTAGTTGATCAACTTACAGTAAAAATTTGAGAACATTTGATGCGCTTTTCGAAAAGTTACAGCTATTTGAAATTTTTTTGAGAAGGGAAAATTTTGCCTGTCCCGATCATTTTGTCTATCCCCTGTATTTCTTAATTTCAATCCTGGTACAGTTCATAAATCCGGATCCATTAATCCGTAAACACCCGGGACGATCTTCTTTTGGTAAAAATGGAATACATATCTTCTTTGTTTTAAAACATTAATTGCATTGCAGTTGTAAATCAATCTTTATTCAGGTCTTTTGTGCATTCTACAATGATAGTATTTATTTAAGGTTGAAAGATTCGCCATTGACATAATCGTTGTCATTGATGATTCGAAAGCAGTTTTCTTGTTCAAAGCTAAAAATTTCTCAGTGAAAATGTATTCACTGTATTGCGGATGCAGAATGGAGTACAGTGAATACATTTTCAAAGTAAACATTCATGTTTTGAGCAAGAAAACTGCTTTTGAATTTTCAATGATGACGATTATGTCAATGACGAATCTTTCAACCTTAAGTGATTTATGTTTCTATTTTCAACCTTCAATTTTAGTATTTTGTATCATTAATACTTGTTTCTTTTCTTTGTTTTGTGTTTGCGTGTTTATACAATGTGTATGCGTGTTTTTTTTTAATTTGATAACCTTCTTAACCTATTTGCAATTTGAAAATCTAGTTTGCAAGCGCTCTTATGAGCGGGTATTCGGAGGCGGTGGCACTCACGTACAGGCTGTCGATCGCGTCTTCGATGCGGCCTCTGACCATTTTGTAGCCCGCTGCACTGTGCATATCCACGATTCTGGTGTCGCAGGGAACGTCCAGGATGATTCGCAGGAGCCGATTTTGGACGATTTGGAGCTTTTGTTTGTGGGATTCCGCGCAGGTTCCCCACACTGGCATGGCGTAGTTGACAGCCGGAATGATGATGGAGCTTAGTACTGCCAGCTTGTTCCGGCGCGATAGTCGGGATCGTCGACAGATGAGTGGGTCCAGGGAGTTGAGCAGCCACATGCACTTCTGTTTCATCCCATCGGTGTGGGCCCGGTACGTCAGGGGTCGGACGACCCCGAGGTATCCGATCTCGTTGGCCCAGTCTATGGGCTTGTTGTTCACACTGATGAAACAGTCCGATGGCGGAAGGAGCTTTGGTGGCTGACGGTACCGGAAGAGTATGGCCTGGATCTTGGCTTCATTTACCTTGATTTTCCACGAAGTAAGGTATGTGACATAGGCTGTCACCCCCTGTTGTAGTCTTGATCGGTAGATCGTTGGAGTCCTGCCGTTTGCGACAATCCCGCATAAAGTGCCAGACTGCACCCTCCCGGTAGTTCTGGGATGTCTGACGTGTAAAGAGGATTGGGCCCAGCAAGCTTTCTTGGGGAACGCCGGCCGGGACAGCTTGAACCTCCGATGCTGTACCGGTAAGATGGACTCGGAAGGTTCTGTTCGACAGGTAGTTTCGTACAACTTTGCAGACAACTTTGTTGAGCAAACCGTCATGCCAAACGTTATCGAAGGCGTTTTCTACATCGAGGTGCATCATGGCGGTGTTGTTCGAGAGCGCTTTGTTTCGGTGAATGATGTTCTCCACTCTGACCAACTGGTGGTGGTTCGAATAGCTTGCTGACCGAGGACAGGATCGTAATTGGTTGATAGCTTGTGGGGGCGTTCGGGTCTGTGATAGCGTGATAGGAATGTAAGCACTGTTGTTGCTCTGACAATTTACGATCGACCTTTATTCAAAGTATATCTCATCGACAGGTGATGTATTCTTATAAATGAGTATGAGTTAGTAAGACCACAGATAACTGGTAAAGACATATCACCACATCTCCCTTCCTTTTAGTACATGTACAAGTACATAGCAATCAATAGTCAAGTACACAATCCTCAAAACGAAGTGGCTTCCTAATCGGGCGTTGAGGCCGATTGCGCTCTAATGCATGTTCTAAGGTTTTCTCCTCAGCAGGAACATGCTGGTCACTTACTGGGGTTCCAGGGCATTGGACAGCAGACTCCAATGCGTCATTTCTTTGTAGATTATCCTTCTCAATCGGTTCAGACTGCATGCCCTCTCCTTCGTCTGGTGTGACTATCTTCTTCAGATGACTCGTGTTCCTGTCGTATCGCTTAAGCGTCTCATAATTTCGTACCGTTACTCGTGAACCATGCTTCTCTGTAACTGTCATCGTGTTTGGGCCAAACGTGGGGGCGAGCTTGTTACCGGGCAATACATTCTTCATTAGAACTTTGTCACCGATCTCCAAACTCGATACTTTCGCTCGGCGGCGTTGGTCCTCGAGCATTTTTCCCTTATCTTTCGCTAACTGGTCTTTGTCCCTGTAATCCGTAATTGGTACCGAAACTGACAGTTCGTTTAAAGGTGGCAGCTTTGTTCGAATAATCCTTCCCATCATTAATTCCGAAGGTGTTTTTCCTGTGGTACAATGTGGCGTTGAATAGTACATTGTAAGGTAATCATTGAGATCTTTCCTCCAATCCTTAGATAGAGCTTGACTTATCTTCAATCTCTTCATCAGAGATCGATTTCGCCGTTCGACCAACCCGTTCTCTTAAGGCCAGTATGGAGTAGTACGGTTTAGAACGATTCCTCTATGATTACAGAACTACTCGAATTCACGACTGATAAACTGCCGTCCATTATCGAGAGTTATTGTTTTTGGATAGCCCAGTCTTACAAAAATCCTGTTCAACCGCTCCGCTGTTTCTTGTGCCGTTATCCTTCTAAGAACCTCAATTTCCTTGTACCTACTGAAATAATCTATGATGACAAGTAAGTAGTCTCCAGTTGGCAAGGGTCCCAGAAAGTCGATGGCCACGTCCACTCACGGAGCCTCCGGTAACTTCCGTCGCTGCATAGGTTCAGGACGCTCGGGATGGCTCACTAGACGACAACCTTCACAAGTATCTACGACTCGACCGATAGCATCGTCCATTCCGGACCACCAACAAGAGTTCCGCAACCGCTGTTGCATTTTAGTTTTTCCGGGGTGACCTTCATGCCCTAGTTGCAACATACGTACATAACAAAAGGATTAATCGCTTCGGCGGTGTAGTTCCAAATCCCTTGGTTTAAACACTCCCTTAAGGCTGATAACTCGGGATCTCCTTTGGATGCTTCCTCCATTTCGCAAATGTCGACCGCGGCTAGTTCTGTGGCGTGCTTGATATAGACTTCTGATTCAACATCGAACATCTCTCTTTCACTAGGCCGAGAATGTCGCGACAATGGATCTGCTTTGCCTTTCCCTTTCTGTATTACCACATCGTAAGAGAATGCTTGGAGTCGCAAAACCCATCGCTCAATGCGCAGGCAGGGGATGAATTCGGAGAAAATATGGTTTCTAGGGGTTTGTGATCCGTTTCTAACTCGAATCGAATACCGAGGAGGTATATTTGGAACCTTTCAACAGACCAAACGAGCGCGAGCGCTTCTTTCTCAGTCTGCGCGTAAGTCGGCATCCACAAGTTACGTAACGCTCTAGGGGGAGGGGGGAGTATGGCCGGGCGTTACGGCCCATACAAAAATTTTCGGGTTTTCGTACAAAAAAGCGTTACGGAGGGGAGAGGGGGGTCGAAAAATGTCGATTTTAGCGTTACGTAATAAATGGATGCTGTCTAACGTCTTTCCGTGTCTGTCAAGCTTTTGCTAGCGTTACATGAGCCTCTGCACGAATTTGCCCTGTCCTGCTCACCATAGGGTCCTTACCAGGTTTCAAAATTGGGATTACATTCCCAGTCTGGACTTCCTACTCCCCGAGCAAAGACGGATAACTAAGTGATATCACTTTGATAACAAACTATGTTATCGGTGTTATCATGTTGATATTTTTGTTATCATCTTTTAAAATTGATGATAATCAGATGATAACAAATTTAGTTATCAATAATTTTGGTCCATCGCGATAACATAAAAATACTAAATGATAACAAAATATGTTATCAGTTTCCAAACGCACATTTCAAAGCTTTCCCAAGACTGAGGGTCTGGTGGACTTCGAATCTAAAAATAGATTCTGCTTTCCATCTTCAATGCGACTGCAGTTCGAAAGTGTAGCCTTCAACCACTCTTCCTCTCACTGAGTCCCTTTGGTACAGGGGTATCGGCTGTGACCGGTAATCACTCGATTAGGGTTCGAGACCCACTGGGTGCAATAGTTGAAAACATGAATTATAATTATAAGAAACTTTTTTCAACTGCTAACTATGTCGGTAAAGTAGATTTTTACTATTTTGGTCGGTAAAATAGCTCTGAATGATAACCAAATGATAACAAAACCTGTTATCAATCATCTGTATTTTTTCATGTTGATAACTAAATGTAATATTGAATAAAATACTATATAACACAATCAGTTATCAACTTGAACTCAATGATAACTCAACTTCTTATCATTTTGGTATTCATGGAGTAAATTTGGGTTATCATTTTTGTTATGTTGGCTCTTAATTCAACCTAAATGATAACAAATTCAATTATCAAACGAATGATAACCAGGTACCAGAACTTGTTATCATTTTGTTATCCGCCTTTGTTCGGGTCTGTTATCGGGACGAGAGTCGGATTATGTTCGTCGAGCTGATCCACTGAGCTACGGACTGCGTCTTCGTGGGGACTTACCATTGTCGATTCGATGTTGTGGGCGTCTACGAGCTTGCTGGCGATAACGTTGGCTTTTTCCAACGGGGACACCAGGATTTCGCCAGAGTTGTTTCGAAGAGGGGGCACCGCTTAAGGCCTTTTCTTCAGAACTTTGGCCACCTTCCAAAATAGCCTGGAGTGGTCGTCCATCTGTTGAATGGTGGCTGCAAATTCGTTGTTCCAGATTGTTGTCATCCTGTCCCCAATCAGTTTATTGAGGAGGGAGACTTGTTTTTTTTTCGGGGGCAGCCCGAGCGCTGGAATTTCCGCCGAATCGTGTTCCGTTGCTGAATCAGTTGGCGAGTGTATTGATCGATCTTGACAAATTTCCTCCTCACCGGAACCCAGCGAATACAAGTTTCTTCAGCGGCGTGAATGTTTTCCTCAAATGCTGCCAGTTGGTCGTCGATGGCACCAGTAGTGGTTGACAGATCGGGGTTGTCGGGGATGGCAGAGTCGACAAAGCGCCTGAACACCACCCAATTCACCCGATGGTAGTATCGAGTCACCGCCGGGGAAGCTGGCGTGGGATTACAGTCGAGCTTACACACCACCGGACATGGACGTTTTTGACCACCAGAGTGTTGGACGATTATGTTGTGCAAGATCAAGTTAGCCTTGGATTATACTATTTGACAAGCAGAGCGAAAAATACATTTATTCCATTTTGAATCTCCGAACAAGATAGTTTGATTTCCTGTGTTATCACGTATCTGCTCAACAGGTTATGTGCCTAGAGTAGCAGGGAATCGAAAATAGTGCTAGAGTGTTGAATCTTGTTAGTGAAAGTATTGAGTAATAGTAACTGCGATTTGATCCAGCATCCAGAAGCATGGATTTTACGAAAATGGGTTTCCAAAGGCTCGGCTACGACAACTACGAAACGTGGAAGTTGCGTGCACGGCAAGTTTTAACGCGTGAAGGGCTATGGCAATACGTGGTGGACGACTTGCCTGGCGTGGAGGTTGGGTCATCGGAATGGAAAACGAAGAATGAACTGGCTCTGCAGACGATCGGTTTTCTAGTAGAAGACGCCCAGTTGCGGTTAATTCAGGACGCAGTAACTGCTAAGGATGCTTGGAGTAGACTACGGACCTATTACATCAAAGACTCATCGGTGGGCAAAGTTGCTCTGATCAAGAAATTGTCGAAAACAGAACTTTCCGAGGTAGGTGATTTGCGTCAACATCTGATGGATTTGGAACAGCTCTTCGAGAAGATAGAGAACGCGGGGTGTCGCATGGATGAGGATATGCAGGCGGCTTTTATACTTGCCAGTCTGCCGGAATCGTACGAAAACACGGTTGCTGCGATACAGGGAAGAATGGAGGTTTTCACGATGAATTTTGTCAAGACGAAGTTACTGGAAGAATATGATCGGCGTACTCAAAGGGGCAAATTCGAAGACTCCAAAGCGATGGTTGTGAAAGCAGTTCGGAAAAACGAGAACAAGCGGTTGTGTTACGCATGCGGAAGCCCGGAACATTTGATTCGTGACTGTGACAAGCTGGAAATTATGCGCGAGAAGACTTCGAGAAGCACTACTGCAGGTAACAGAACGCAAACGGCTCGGTCAGCTCAAAGTGATGTTCATTCGGATCGTCATATCTGCTTTGCTGCGCTTCAGGAGGAGACTGATGATCATTGGTACCTTGATTCTGCCGCATCAACCCACATGACAGGAAACACGAACAATTTGGATTGGCATCGCAAAACGAAGAAGCAACGAGTAATTCTGGCAAATGGGTATGTGCTGCATTCTACTGCTGTAGGAGGAGTAATTCTACCCGCTGTTGGTGCTGATGAACGACCAGTTGATGTCAAGCTGAATAACGTTGTGATTGTACCCGGACTTTCCACAAATTTGGTTTTTGTAGAAGTAATCACTAGTCAAGGATATGCAATACTATTTAGCTCAGATGATTGTAAGATTTTGAAGGATGGTGAGGTTGTAGTTGTGGCACAGAAGATTGGACGTTTGTACCGTTTTTAATATGTAGTGTTATGGGAACTTTAAGGTCTTTTAGAATAAAGATTAGAGGTAACTAACTTTATCTTGAGGAGGAGTGTTGGACGATTATGTTGTGCAAGATCAAGTTAGCCTTGGATTATACTATTTGACAAGCAGAGCGAAAAATACATTTATTCCATTTTGAATCTCCGAACAAGATAGTTTGATTTCCTGTGTTATCACGTATCTGCTCAACACAGAGGTGGTAGTTTCTCCTTTCCGGGGTTCTCTGAACTGGTGGTAACCGTGGTACCCCGTTGGTTGTTGGATTGCTTCGCCAGTGTGACAAAACTGTTTCGCTGAAGTAGTTGCTCCTGCAGCTTGGCATCGGAGTAGGTGGTCGGTTTTGGGTTGCTTGGGACGCGAACCATTGGAATTTAACGCCGCTCCAAGCGGCGTCTCTTCAACATCCATCTGATGTCGATGGGTTGGTGGGAACGGCAAAACGGAATGACACGAATCGTGAGGCAGAAACGGGAAAAAAAAGCGGAAAATTATACTTTATTCGAGCGTGGGATGCCAACAGGCCAGTGGGAACAGAAAATCCGTAGGTGACAAGCGATATCCGGCGCCTAAGATTACTGTATGGGTCTTTGAGCGGATCGCTAGTCGGGACTCTGAGCTCAGTTGTTGACTTCACTACTCGGATGTCAAAGCTAGAATAATGGATGATGGATTTTAAGACATTCTACTCTGGAGTATTTTTTATAGTCAATGGTACCTTCCCTCTTTAGCTGGTAGCCGAAAATACGTGGCTTTTTTGTATTTTTCATAAATTCTACATGTTTTTGCTCAAATTTCATCGTTTTGCTAACCATCAATAGTTTTGACTGATCCTTGATATACAATGTATCACAACTCATCATAGTATGTTGAAGTTTTCATCCCACAGCTATTCTAAGGCCTCCAAAGTACTCCGAAGTTTGTGTCACAAATCCAACATTCTAACCCAAATTTTATACACGATGAATGATCTCACAGAACATAGTCTACGGTACTCAAACAGCCTTGAAGCACCCCTACAAAATTCATGGTACATGAATTGGGTGATCTAGGTTATCCAAACTACTCTGGAATTCATTTTCTTAAGATCTACTGAATCTACCGTCAATTGTATTCACTCTGTTCAAAAATTTAGTCCATTAGACTTCGCAATGCTACAAGCAACTCGATATTGTGGTAGTTGAATATTCCGTGAAATACAAATGACCTCCAATACACTTTGAAGTTTGGGTTACGATATCTACATACTGTATCATGCTGTAAATGTAAAAAATATTCGTGGCATGTAGTCTAATGGAGCTTCAGTGCGCAACTATAATGCTTATGGTACATTCATGGGTTATTCCAGGCTTTCAAACTATTTTGGAAGGTCTACAGGCTCTACTCTTGTTTCTCTTCACTCTATCGGCATAATTCTTTCACGATTGTGTCTATTCCACTTAATATTATTATAAATATCTCTATGTGTTGCTTGTTGAGTGTCCACTGGTATATAAAATGACCCCAATGTATTTTGAAGTATAGATCGCAATATCTGCAAATCTTTGAATATTTTTACTGTAGCGAATGCTCGCGGAATATAATCTACGCTATACTGTTAGAGCCTCAGAGTGCAATTCTGATAACTTAGCAAAATTCACATGGCGATCTAGTTCATCCAAATTATTCTGGAATTAAGACCTACAAGCTCTACTCCTGTATCTTTTTACCCTTCTTACACCCATAAGAAGGGTATAAATATCGCTCGAAAAACCGACTTTCGATCCGAGGCCCGGAGGGCCGAGTCTCATATACCAATGAACTCAGCTCGACGAACTGAGCAAATGTCTGTATGTGTGTGTGTGTGTGTATGTGTGTATGTGTGTGTGTGTGTGTATGTGCGTTACAAAAAAAAGTCACGCACGTTTCTCAGCCGTTTGCCAACCGATTTGAGTTCTCTTGGAAGCAAATGAAAGCTACTACATCCTAGTAGAACGCTATTGAATTTTTTTTTCGATTGGATGTTTGGTTACCGAGATATCCCTCGATGAGTACTTATGAGTCATATATCTAAACTTTTTAAGATTTTTGACCAAGCGTATCATAATAAATATTTTGGCCGTTTGTCTATCGATTTGGGTTCTTTTGGCACCAAATGAAAGCTACAGCATCCTAGTAGATCGCCCAGAAATTTTATTTTGATTGGACATTTGGTTACAGAGATATCTTTCGAAGAGTACTTAGGATTTATACAACTAAACTTTTTGAGATTTTTGACCAAGTGTATCATAATGAATATTCTGGCCGTCTGTCAACCGATTTCGGTTATCCTGGCACCAAATGAAAGCTACAACATTCTAGTAGAACCCTACACAATTTTATTAGGATTGGACATTTGGTTACCGAAATATCTTTCAAAGAGTACTTAGGAGTAAGTTTAACTTTTTGAGAGATTTTTGACCAAGGGTACCATAATAAATATCTCAGCTGTCTGTCAACCGATTTGGGTTCTCTAAGCACCAAATGAAAGCTACAATATCCTTGTATAAGGCCCTGAAATTTTATTTCGATTCGACATTTGATTACTGAGATATCTTTCGAAGAGTATTTCTATAAATTCTTTTTTATTAATCTATTGACTTACTTGATATCTTGCATTAGTTTTTGACCAGTCTATGGGAAATTATTTTTCAATAAATAATGCTGACAAAGTGTATTGTTGTTTTCAATAAAATTATAAATAACAAATTACAAATACACAGGAATTTTATGAAAACTAACAATATGTTAAATGAAAGCTTTGAATTTATATATTGTGGGAAAAATGCAAGAACCGGACAGCGAAAATAACTAGCTAATGCCAAACTGATTAACTTAGTAAATATATAATTTTTGTCCTTTTTGTACCATAACCATGAATACCAAGTACTTCAGAGCTAATTTAATCGACTGATTCAGAGATGAACCAGCCTAGGGCTGAAAATCTCTTTAATAACGACAAAAAAAAAATTCGACTGATTAAGAGGTATTAGACAAAGTATATCTCGCTGATTTTCTTATCCATTTGTTAATCGATTCAAGATCTTTTGGCAGTTAACAAAAGATACAATATTCCAGAATATGTAAGCTATTTTTAAAAAATTTCACACAAGATTCTAGAAGGTGTCTGGCATTTCTGGTAGTTTAGTCCATGGTCCATGATGCTATTTTGGAAACCAATTCACTAGATGCCAAATCCACAATATTCTCTAGAACTTTTGGTCCATCACACAAAATAAATATGTTAAATACAAATAATACAACAATAGTTTCAATAAGTGTAAGAAGGGTTCTGTTCACCATAGGTGGATTAAATCGGGTTTTTCTATATCGGTGTGAATCTTTCACAATTATTTCTTTTGCATCTCATAAAATTACGCAAATCTCTTTGTGTTGTTATTTATGCGTCCACTAGCATACAAATGTTCTTTATAGTATTTTGATGTGTGGGTCGCAAAATATGTATATTGTAGTGACCTGACATTTTTTTTTCAACTGTTTCCTTTTAGGGATTTCTCCAAGAATTCCGCAACGGATACAACTAGAAGTTTCTTTAAGGTACTCCATCACAAATTAATTCAGAAATTCCTTCAGGGACTGCTCAAGGAATTCATCAAGGGATTCTTCCAATGCTTCCGCTTGGAATTCTTCATGGAAATCCTTTAGGAATTCCTCAACTAATTCATCCATGAATTCATCCCGTAAGATATTCAAGAAATTCTCAGATGATTCCTCCAAGGATTTCTCCAGAACACCTTAATGAATTCCCCACGAATTCCTCCAGAAATTCTTGCAGGAATTCCATCAGTCTATCCTCAAGGAATTCTTCCAGAATATATTCCTGAAATTCCTCCAGCAAATACTCCAGGAATGTCGCCAGCAATTACTCTACGAAGTCTTCCAGGAATTATTACACGAATACCTGTAGGAATTGTTCCTTGAAATACTTCAAGAATTTCTACAAGAAATCTTCCAGAAATCCCTCCAGGAATTTATCCGAAAATTGTTTCAGGAAAACCTCCAGGAATTACTCTAAGAAATTCTACTGGAATTCCTCGAGGAATTACTCCAGGAATTGTTCCAAGAAATACTTTAGGATTTCCTCCTGTCAATATTCCAGGAACTCGTCCAGTAATTGTTTTAAGAGTTTCTCTAGTCTAGAAATTACTTCATGAATTCTTACAGGAAATACTCCAGAAAATCCTCTAGGAATTTCTCTGAAAATGGAGGACTTTAAAAATAAAAAAAATAACTTCAAGAATTCCTCCAGGAATTCCACCAGGAATTTCTCCAGGAAATCCTCCAGGAATTCCTCTAAGAATTCCTCCAGGAAGTTCTTTAAAAATTCCTCCATAAATTACCACATGAATTATTCCAGAAAGTACTCCAGAATGTCCTCCAGAAATTTCTTCACAAAATTTTTGAAAAATTTCCTGGAAGTATTCTTGTAGAAATTCTTGGATAAAGTCCTGAAAGAATTCTTCAAGGATTCCTGGAGAAATTCTTGGTGGAATTCTTGAAAAAAGTCTTGGAAGTATTCCTAAAGAATTTCTTGGATGGCAATTCTGGAAGAGATTGTTGGAGGAATTCTTGGGGGATGTCATGGAGAAATTTCTGGAGGAATTCCTGGAGAAATTCTTGGCTGGATTTGGATTCATGGGGGATTCCTGTAGGCATTTCTGGAGAAATTTGTGAAGGATTTTCTGAGGATATGGATTGAAAAATTCGTGGAGGTATTCCTAGAGGAATTTATATAGGAATCCCTGGCCAAATTTACGGAGGGACTCTTGGAGGCATTTTTGACAAAAGTATTAGAGATTTTTTTTCTTGGAGTTCCTGTAGGAATTCTTAAAACAATTTCTGGAGAAATTCCTTGATAAATTCTTAGAGGAATTCTTAGCAGGAGCCTTGAGGGAATATCTGGAGAAATTATTGGAAAAATTCCTGGAGAAATTTTTGGACGAATTCTTGGAGAATTTCCTGGTTGGATTCTTGGAGGAATACTTTACACTGAACAGAATTCTTGGAGTAATTCCTGGAGAAATTCTTGGAAGAAGTCTCGGAGCAGTTCCTAAAGAAATCCCAGAAGGAATTCTCCGAGAAATTCCTGGAGTTGTTTCAGGATTCAGGAGTATTTTCTTGAGGAATTTCTGTAGGTTTCCTGAAGAATCTTGGAAAAAATCATAAAGAAACTTTTGGAGATTTTTTTGGATGAATTCTTGAAGGAATTTCTTGAAAAAAAATCCCAGGAGGTATTTCTGGCGAGTTTTTGGAGGAATTCCTCGATGAATTTTTGGAGATATTCCTTGAGAAATTCTTGGTAGTATTCCTGAAGATATTATAAGCGGAATCCTTGGAGGAGTTCCTGAAGGAATTGTTATAATTATTTCTGGGGGAATTTATTGAAGATTTTTTGGTGATATTTCAAGAAGAATTTATTAAGGGATTCCTAGAGAGATTCCTGAAAGAATTCCTGGAGTTATTTCGGGAGCAACTTTTGGCGTAATTCAACAAGAAAGTTTTAGAAGAATTTCTTTAAAAAAAATCTCCAAGGGAATTCTCGGACGATTACTTAGTGTTATTTTAGGAGTATTTTCTTGAGGAAATTCTAAAGGTTTCCTGAAGGATCCTGAAGGTGTTCATGGAGGAGTTTCTGAGAAAATTCTTTTAAAAAAATCTTTGAAGATCCCTGGGGGAATTCCTCGAAGAACTCTTCGAGGAATTCCTGAAGAAGTTCCTGGAGCATTTCCTGAAGTAATATCTGCAGGAACTCCTTGAAATTTTTTTTTGACGAATTCCTGGAGGAATATATGAAGAAATGCTCGAAAGAAATCTCGGAGGAATTCCTGGAGTATTTTTTGGAAAAATTTTTGGGGGATTTCCTGTAGGTTTTTGGAAAAATTCTTAGAGAGATCTTGAGACATTTCTAGAGGAATTCTAGGAGGAAATCCTGGAGGAATGCTTGGAGAATTTCTTGGCAGAAGTCTTGAAGGACTTCCTGGAGAAATTCTCGGAGGAATACCTAGAGGAATTCTTTGAGAAATTCTTGGCAGAAGTTTTAGAGGAAATCTGGATAAATTCCTAAAGGAATTTCTGGAGAAATTCCTAGAGGGATTATTGTAAGAGTTTTTGGCAGAACTCTTGGAGAAATTCCTGGAAGAATTTTCGAGGAATTTCTTGAGAAATTCTTGGAAGAATTCGTGGAAGAATTATTGGCAGAATTTCTTGGAGAAATACCTGGAGGCATTCTTTAAGAAATTCTTGGCGAATGTCTTGGAGGAATTGCTGAAGGATTTTTTGGAGGAACTTTTGGAGGAATTCTTTAAGAAATTCCTGGAGAAATTCTTGGAGTGATTCCAGGAGGAATTCCTGAAGGAATTCTTGGAAGAATTTCAGGAGGAATGCTTGGAGGAATTCCTGAAGGAATTGTTGGAGGATTTCCAGGAGGGATTCCTGTAGGCATTTCTGGAGCGATTTTTGGACGATTTCCTGGAGAATTTTCTTGAAAAAATCCGAACAAATCCCCGGAGGTATTTTCGGAGCAATCCCGATAAAAAATCTTGGAATAATTCCTGGAGTAATCCCTGGTATAATTCTTGAAGTTAATTTTTGAGAGGATTTCCCAGATAAATTTATAAAAGAATTCATGGAGGTTGTCCTGGAGTAACTTTTAAAGAATTCCCGGAGGAATTTTCTGAGTAATAATTTTTGCTGGAATTGCTACAGAAATTTTTGAAGTAATTTATGGAGGATTTTGTGGAGAAAATTCTGAAGAAATCTCTGGAGGTATTCTCGGAGCAATTCTAATAGGAGCTCCTGCAGGATTCCTTGGAGCAATTTTTAAAGCAATTTGTAGAGAAATTTCTGTACGAATTCCTTGAGGACTTTATGGAGTAATTCCTGGAGTAATTTCTGAAGTAATTCAGAACTCTAGAGCAGTTTCTGGAGGAATCCTTGAGAATTTTCTGGAGAACTTTCTGGAGGGATTCCTTGGAGAATTCCTGGAGGTATTTGTGGAGTATTTCTTGGAGGAATTCTTGGAGAATTTCTTGGAAGAACTCTTAATGGGATTTCTTTAGGATTTTTTGGAAAACTTTCTGGAAAAATTTCTTTAGAATATCAAGGGGGTTTCAAGGGGAATTTCTGGGAGTATTCATGGAGGAATTTCTGAAAGACTTCCTGGATTAGTAATTTATAGAGGAATTTCTGGAGCAACTTAACAAGCATGATTTCGGTAATTTGAAAAACCAAAACTTTCTAATATTCGAATAGCTCTTTTTCTATTGACAGTTTTTCCACCCTCAAACATGTTTTACATAAATTCATCTTTGTTTTGCTTCATGTCTCCAACAACCCAACAATTATATTTTGCGAGCATTCGCTACAATGAAAATGTGCTGAACCACCTTAATGGTTCAAAAAATTGTTTTTGCTCCACACCGCTTATTCGATTCATAACCAGATTCTAAGCCTAAAGTAAAGAGATACGGATCATTTCATATGAAATGACCGAGAAAATGTGAAAACTTGCAATCGACCATCACGAATTTGAACCAAATTTGGCAGAAATGTGAAAGAAAAATCCAAATTTTGGTGCCGATCGGACCACCCCTCGGCCCGTGGCAGCACCCCTCGGTTTTGCTTCGATTTTTTCTCAAAAAACGTATATTTTAAATTTAAAATATACGTTTTTTGAGTTTATATTTCAGTTTTAATAAACGGGCTTGCTGGTCTAGTGGCTACTAGTAATCCTACATTATAGAGTAGTTCGATTTTTCTTTTTCTATTCCGAAGTGAGCATTTCGACGGCGGCGGACCCAGCGTGCATCAGTGTGCTATTCGCCTTGACGGAGGCTCTCTGAGAGAATTGCGCTTGCGTGAAAACAATTTTTTTAACATGGGAAAGGATAGGAGCTGCATTTTCAAATGCTTCTAATTCTTTATAGAAATTTTTTCAAGCAAAACGTTCTTAATGTTATCGAATGAGATTTTGATACGCTATATTATAGACATAACATTGTGATTTAAAAACTTTTGTCTAAAACCAGTTATAATGTAGCTAATTGAAAGTATATTGCAAAACATTAACACTTTTTTCAATCTGAAGTCCCTACAATATTTTAGAAGCATTTGAAAATGCAGCTCCTATCCTTTCCCATGTTAAAAAAATTGATTTCACGCACAGCGCAATTCTCTCAGAGAGCCTCCGTCAAGGCGAATAGAATTTCATCCGGGTGCCAGTTCGCGCGCGTTGCTTCGGTGGTTCGATTTTTCCATTTTGTATTCCGGGATTTGACTGTGCTCATCTTCGTACGGGACGGTTTAGCGTGATTTTGAAGCAAAATAAAAAAGCCGCTTTTTTTTTTTTTTTTCATTCGGACCGGCCGCGTCGTCGTCGTCGTCAATTTGAATGTGCACATCGTCGTACCCGTGTATAGTTGTAGCGGTTCAGTGTGATTTCGGAGAAGAGGCCAGTTAGTGGAAGATGCTGCAGCACATACGCACTGGACACTTCGAAGGATGTTTATTGGTGAGCTCTTTCCATTTTTTCATAATAATTAATGCTATAGGATGTATAAAATTCTGCTCTGGTTTTTGTGTATTTATCTAACTAATATTGAAAAGTTCGTCACGTCATGTGCCGGCGCTAGTTTTCAATGCACATTCAGTTGATAATAAATATCTTTCTTTTATTTTTCGCATTTACACACAAATTTGAATGGTTCGTCATCTTCGGTGTCGACATTTGTAATATTTTAGTCAAAATGAATAAATGTTTTGACTCAAGTAAAGGTTGCATGAATCAAATCACTTACCAAAGTGAATCCAAATCATGTGACTCTCCCCTCCCCACTAACAAAAACTCCTTCCCGTGACAGTCGTGGAGAAGATGAGGTGATCTCGGTCTCTAGTAGCAACGTACGTCACACTAATATTCCTTTCCTTCCTCGATGACCGTAAGGACGTGGCCAGCGCCGTTATTGACTAATAAAGTCTGGAATTCTCTAACTGTGCACATTGAGAGCGGTAGCTACTCCCAAGCTCCGTTTGTTGGTTCCTTGTGCAATTTCGATTGTTCTGGTCAATCACGGAGTAGCAACTACGAATTGTACGGTCATCTATGCTCATGCTCATGCTCATTATAGAGATCTGCGGAGGCGGCCATTGTGAGCCAATCGTGCAGAGAGAACTGTCAAAGTGTGAGCCAAATGAACATGCTTATCGTTCGTAGGAAGGCGTCGTTTAAACGGTATCGCAATCGGAACTAAATAAATTAAAATTATTTATTTTGATATCGAGAAATTGGCGGCATATGTATGTTTAGTAAAAAGATAAAAATTTATTAATTCTGCTTTCAAAAGCTCATGCTTATGACGACACTTTTGTTGCTGCACTTGTCGAAAAAATTTCCATTGCTGCTTCTTGCTTCACTTCTGCCGATATAATTAGCGTAACACTTTTGCAATAAATTTCAGATTTCTTCGATTGCTCCGCTATTTCAACAAAATTATGAAAAAAAAAATTCTACCATAATTAGAAAATGTAAACAAAACAACTTGAACCACAACGAAGTCACGCACAGTTTGAACATCTAGCTTTGTAGAAAGTGTTGGCAGCTGTTGTAAACAAAACAAACAGCGTTGCCGAATCGGCCTATGTAACTTCCGCTCATCTCTATGTAGAGGATTTCTAGCGGCTACCACTTCTGATTCATATGCAGAAGGTCCTGGGTTCAATCCCTGACCCGTCTCTTTCCTTTTACTTTGTATCTTTCTATCCACTTTCTCTATACTCTCCTCTCTACATATACAACTCATGTATATTCATATTTTCATAGCCATCGCTAGAACCAGAAACAATTGCAAAAACGTTTTCCCTGCCTTCCAACTTTTACAGCACACACTGATAGACAGCTTGCGGTAATGACGAGCACACAAATGTTTTCAAATTTACCATGGCAAAACGTGATCATCGACCAACAAACGCTTCTTGTGTGCGTTTTGTTTCCTTACTTATCAACCGGTTCGATAGCCAAGTGGTAGCGTGCGAGCCTGGTGATCTCAAGGTTCTTGGTTCAAATCCGGCTGCCAACAGACACTTTTTTTAATTGAAAATCGGGTCCATAGTAGAATTGAAAACATAAATCTGTTGAGATGAAACGAAAATCAGTCTGCACAAATCAAGTGGCGTTGTGCATTTAAGTTGACCCTCAGAATAGTAATTTCAACTGCAAGCCGCCTTTCAGTGCAGTGTCAATCTATGAGATAACGCCTACGAGTTATGCAATCAAGCGAACTGTGCCGCTTTAGATTCATGGTCATAATCACACTAGTCTATCACCTTAAGCCTGGTATCCACGCACCAATATGTGAACCCACTGCCAACCATATCCTTCCAACACTGCGACATCCTCATGAGTTTGTGCAGACGCAGAGGTATATTCGGTCTGATGTGGATGCAAACGATTGCAATCATCACTTCTTTCCCTTTCCACACATTGACCTGCAACCTGACGTGGCAGGCGCCATTGTCACTTAAGGGCGGACGGGACGGTGGGGTAAATATCAGCCATTGCTCTGTTCTGCCGTAATTCTGCAAAGTGACGTAAGCGCCATTCAAAATGTCGATATTTTTTGGTATATTATATATAATATCTGGTGTAAGAATAACACTGTGGTATGCCTGCTGTATTAGAATGCAAGATCTAGTCGTAATCTATCATCTATGGAAAGAAACTTAGAGAATGAGCAAGAGTTTTATGAAATATAACCAAAAAATGGGCAAAAGCTGTCAATGTCGCTTACGTCAGTTTGCAGAATTACGGCAGTGTTGCTACTAGGATGGTAATCTCAGATTCTACTTCATATTTTGCAACAAAAACCTATCATTGTGTGTGCTTACTTGCAATGCATATTCTGATTGTTTTTCAGCATCTTCAGCCCGATAGAACTTGAGATTACCATCTTCAAAATCGCGAGGCAAATGGTTGGAAAGAGAGGCAAGATAGGAAAAATAACACGGCGTCCCGTTTCACCTTAAAAATAGAAGATCACCAACGCTCACACACTGAAGATGCCTGCTAGTCCCCGGCAGATACCGGTAATGTCATTGGTTCCTTGAGTGCGTGTAGTTAGTCTGGCGATATTGGAGTATCATCTACGGGCGATCAATAAAGCTCAAGCTCAAGCTCAAAACGTATATTTTAGTTTTAAAATTTTTGATTCCATCGTGTTAATCAGAAGCTTAACTTCCCGAAGTAATTAAACTAAATCAAATATAAATAAAGTATTCAAAAATGATAGTGTTGCCAGTTCATCAATTACCGTCTTACCCCGCTGGTTCGACACGTTTTAATACGACACTTTTTAATTCGTACCCCGCTTATTCGACACATGTCGAATTAAAAAGTGTTCAAATGTCACAGCAATGTACACTGTAAATGCAAAATAGTTTCATATTGCGCTTATACTCACACCCGCAGCAGCTCCTCTTGCAGCCGCTAATTCCGGAAGTTTTGAGTTGGTGCTATTCGACACCCAAACCGTCTGGAGGACAACCGGAATGAACTGAGGAAGGCAACAATCGTAGAAAGAACGAGCTTTTCAATCGCAACACCGCAATATCTGTTGAAATTATGTTTCATAACAAATCCGGAAATCAAAACAAAAAAAAATAGAGTTGCCAAATTTCAATGAACAAGATGGTGTAGAGTGACCAGTTTGTCGAATTAAAAGTTTACCCCGGTTATTCGACAACAGTCGGTGTCGTATTAGCGGGGTATGAGTCTACTGGAAAGGACTGGAATAACGTGCTGAAATAAAAATGTATCTATTGATATCATCGTTTCTAAAGAAATTTAATCTATTTTAACATTATCTGAACGAAAGTATTGCCAAATATGTAATATTTATTGTAAAAATCTCAATTAGATATTACATTATAACATAAGATATTACATACATAAGATTTTTTTTATAGAATCTTCGCTCTTAGATAAGATTGGCGCAACGGTTGAGAGCTGGACGTACGTCCTTCCGACTGCTGAGAAATGGGTAATTTCACTTCGACTCCTTTAAATTCTTTGCCGACGTACATCTAACTGAGGTTCGTTCGATTGTAGTTTTCTTCGGTTCTCTAATGGTCGATGTATCGTCGAGAGCTTCTTCGATACACTTTAACCACAGACAAACAGACGTATCACTTGGAACAAAGTGTGATTAAAATCATCGTCACAAAAGTATAATCTCCCAATGCTAATTACGATGTATTTCGCAAAACCACTGAGTAGTGAGCAAACGTCGTCAAACAGGAGTAAAAACGATGCGAACGCCATCAGTGAGAGATTTGCGAACTACAGAATATTTGAATAGATCGTTAAAAAGGAAAACGATGGTAAGTGGGTAGAGTGAGACGTCTGTTTGTCCGTGCTTTAACCGTGCTTTGTCTGTGCTTTAACAATATGTTTATTCGATGTAAAAATTGATTTCATTTATCTAATTCCAGATTTGGCCAAAAAGTCCTCCCTATCGGCATCGGCAGCCCTAAAGAGCAAACGTGTCCGCACTATCTTCACGCCGGAGCAACTGGAACGTCTGGAGGCCGAATTTGAACGTCAACAGTACATGGTAGGCCCGGAGCGCCTGTACCTGGCCCATACTCTTCAACTGACTGAAGCACAGGTTTGATTTGAAATCTGAAGGATCAAAAGTTTCAGATTGACAATGAGCCATTCTTCCTTTCCAGGTCAAGGTCTGGTTCCAGAACCGACGGATTAAGTGGCGCAAACACCACCTGGAAATCACCCAGCAACGGCTGGCTCTGATACGACAGCGGCAGATCGCCAGCGGGGTCGTCCCGTCGCAACTCACGGGAGACTCCGGCACTTCACCTCCCTCCCCATCATCGGCCACCAGTCAGCACCACCACCATCCGCACCAACATCTCGCCGGAGGAACGCAACCAGTAGTGCCGACGATGAGCGGCGGCCGCATGCTGCATGGTTCGGCCAGTGGTAACGGTGCCGAATCACCGGAACTTACCATCTGTACGGATTCGCTGGACGCCCGGAGTATCAGCGAAAGCGATGAGTAAGAATCGTGGGCGACGGTAAAAAAAAAAACACATTGTAATTTGATACAGGGACTCTCGAGATTCGTTAGATTGCTTAGAATTGAAACGAAGTTTGGTTTACGTTCGCGGTAGATTACGAAGGATGGCGTGTCCACGTACTTTGAGGTAATTTTATTGATTTCTTTATTTTATTTACTTTGATAGAAAGATACAACTCGCACTATATACTTAAACGATTTTGGTAGAATCAAAAGATAATCTCCTATATATGTATGTAAGCAGTAGGGAATATGTGTATAAAATGTTACAACAATTCTGACTTAACTTTTTCTCTTTTGAAAGAAATCCTAAAAGTAAAATCATGTGGACGTGGAAAAAGTCCTGCGAGGACGTCCTCATCATAGATAGATAGATAGATAGATAGATAGATAGATAGATAGATAGATAGATAGATAGATAGATAGATAGATAGATAGATAGATAGATAGATAGATAGATAGATAGATAGATAGATAGATAGATAGATAGATAGATAGATAGATAGATAGATAGATAGATAGATAGATAGATAGATAGATAGATAGATAGATAGATAGATAGATAGATAGATAGATAGATAGATAGATAGATAGATAGATAGATAGATAGATAGATAGATAGATAGATAGATAGATAGATAGATAGATAGATAGATAGATAGATAGATAGATAGATAGATAGATAGATAGATAGATAGATAGATAGATAGATAGATAGATAGATAGATAGATAGATAGATAGATAGATAGATAGATAGATAGATAGATAGATAGATAGATAGATAGATAGATAGATAGATAGATAGATAGATAGATAGATAGATAGATAGATAGATAGATAGATAGATAGATAGATAGATAGATAGATAGATAGATAGATAGATAGATAGATAGATAGATAGATAGATAGATAGATAGATAGATAGATAGATAGATAGATAGATAGATAGATAGATAGATAGATAGATAGATAGATAGATAGATAGATAGATAGATAGATAGATAGATAGATAGATAGATAGATAGATAGATAGATAGATAGATAGATAGATAGATAGATAGATAGATAGATAGATAGATAGATAGATAGATAGATAGATAGATAGATAGATAGATAGATAGATAGATAGATAGATAGATAGATAGATAGATAGATAGATAGATAGATAGATAGATAGATAGATAGATAGATAGATAGATAGATAGATAGATAGATAGATAGATAGATAGATAGATAGATAGATAGATAGATAGATAGATAGATAGATAGATAGATAGATAGATAGATAGATAGATAGATAGATAGATAGATAGATAGATAGATAGATAGATAGATAGATAGATAGATAGATAGATAGATAGATAGATAGATAGATAGATAGATAGATAGATAGATAGATAGATAGATAGATAGATAGATAGATAGATAGATAGATAGATAGATAGATAGATAGATAGATAGATAGATAGATAGATAGATAGATAGATAGATAGATAGATAGATAGATAGATAGATAGATAGATAGATAGATAGATAGATAGATAGATAGATAGATAGATAGATAGATAGATAGATAGATAGATAGATAGATAGATAGATAGATAGATAGATAGATAGATAGATAGATAGATAGATAGATAGATAGATAGATAGATAGATAGATAGATAGATAGATAGATAGATAGATAGATAGATAGATAGATAGATAGATAGATAGATAGATAGATAGATAGATAGATAGATTGCAACATAAATATTCGACAGTACATACACTGAAATAAATTTTGTTGTCGTTTCCACCGAATCCATGGTAGAATTAAGAACTGTACCAACAATTTTCAACCGAATGCAAAATTCTGTTAATTGTACTGAAACATTGTCAATATTACCATGCGTGTATTACTGTTGACTAAAAACAATCTTGGTTCTACTATTTGGGCATTGTAATTTCGACCATGTAGACTTGAATGTTGCGTGTCTTAGATAATCATGGTCAAAAATACAATGTCAAAATAGTAATATCAAGAATGTTTTAATCAATGTTACTTCACGCATGGTAATATTGACAATGTTTCAGTACAATTAACAGATTTTTGCATTCGGTTGAAAATTGTTGGTACAGTTCTTAACTTTACCATGGATTCGGTGGAAACAACAACAAAATTTATTTCAGTGTACACGTGTTTCCCAAGACAACTTAGTTTCCCGAACTAGCGAACTTTTCTTTGGGTGCTAATCTCGTCTAAAACCAGTTGCAAGCAAACCCGACTCTCAAACCAACTGGTCTAATTGGTTTGTGTTTTCGCTTTTGACAGACCGTTTTGACGCTTTCGAGCGTTTGCGCGTCAGCTGCTGCCGTCAGTTTACCTCAGGTCGCTTGGCAGTGTGAGTGCGTTGCACAAATTTTAAAAACAAACAGCAATGTAGCTAGGGGTGCTAGATTAGTAGTTTATGCAACAAGGTGCAGAATGAAGATTTTTACAGCACGAGTCGTACATTTATCCAACGAGGCTTGCCGAGTTGGATAATTACGACGAGTGCTGTAAAAATCGAGTTCTGCACCGAGTTGCGTACAACGTTTTTTGCAGCTTCATAAATTACCACTTGAGGATAGTTTTTAACAAAACTGTTTCATCAGACTGCACACTGATGTTCATAGCCATAGACATCTGATTATAGCAGGTTATACAGTACAATTGTCACAATTTTTCAAACCTGTGTCCAGAAAACATCAATATGTTGATCAAAACTGAAAACAGTGCTGTAATGGTTCATTACGCAACGCAAATCAGTGCTGTAATGAACCATTACAGCACTGTTAATTTGGTGTGGGAAAGTAGGCCTTTTCCTGTCAAATTTGCGTGAGGTAAAATGGCCTATTACGATGAGAAGTTGCAAAAAACTATTTACGTGCACACTCAATCGACGTATTAGTGCATCTTCGGGGTCGACCAAGGGTCGGCGATAAAACCATTCTATTACAGTGAGGGGAATTGAAACGCAATAATAAAAAATATACCGCATTTAGTTCACCACTGGACTGCGAACTGCGACTTCATAAGTGCGAAAACGTAAATAAAAGTGCGCGATTGCATCAAATTAGGTTGATGTCTTCGGCGCACTATTTCTTCAATCTATGGTGAACAAGTGCTCTGAAGACACCGAGTTGATTTGATGCTATCGCGCGCTTTTATTAGCGTTTTCGCACTCGTAAAAACTAGTGCGATAGTCCAGTGGTGAACTAAATGCGCTATATCGGAATCAAAATTACGTTATCTTCGATATTTTTCTTAAATATTCACGATTTTTCGAGAAATGAGTAATTGATCGATTCAAATGCACACAAACTGACCACCCCTTGACTTTCAATGCAACCTTCGGTGGTGTGCGTGCAATCGGGGAAGCCACTTTTGTGGGAAGAAAAATAAACCACTGACAGCCAGCGCACCACACAGTTACCACACAACAGCAGCACACAGTGGAGAGGAGGCCATCATCGCCGTCGTTGTCGTCGTCTCAAGAGTTTTGTCTTTTTCATCGCGCAAGGTGACGGACGGGCGGAAAGTTTGTGGCTCGAAAAGTGCGTCCCATTTCGGTCAGTTCCGGTCCGGGAATCGCAATTCGGATTGCGACGGTTGTGCCGCGCCCCGTGAGTGTCAGTTCGGGTAATTTCCAGTGCGATTGGGGGTGGAAAAAGTGAATCGAAAACCTGGTCGAGGAGGGTGGAAAAAAAAGTTCGAACGACGACTTCGACTGCTGCGGGTTTGACCCTCTTTCTGGTCTGGTTTGTTGGATGGGCTGCCAAACCTGATCATCGAAGCTGGGCTGTGTGGTGTTAGTGTTTATAAATGGTGCAAAAATTTACTTTCGGGAATTGGGGCTGTTTTTCTTCGGTGGAAAATTGGTAAACTCGGTGGTCACGGTGATTTGGGAGTGTTTGCTGATGGAGCCCCAGGGGCAACTTGGAAGAAGCAGAAGCAGCAGTAGCACCACCGAGCCCCCGAGGGAATGTGGGCCAGCCAACCTCATCATCGCCAGCCACAAATTTTGATTGGTTGCACATCGTCTTCGTCGTTCGTAATGGCGTTTTGTGTGTGTGTTGTTGGGGAGCCTCTTCTTCGCCAAAACGGGTGTTGTTGAAATTGAGACGGAGTGAAGCAATCGAGTTTCATTTTTCACGATCGAAAACGCCTTTATGGACTGGCTCGATAAACATCAATATTGGCTTGTGTATTAGTTGGTTTTATGTATTCTTTTATTTTTAATAATTAAATTTTCTAAATTCTATAACAATGTTTGTATAAAATCCATCTAACTTTATAATTGTTATTGTGGAATTTCCTCTAAAAAAATCTATGGGACTACAGGAAAGATCTTTAGTCAAGATTGATTTACAAAGTACGAAAACCCGATTTTGTCAGTCCATGATATTCTCAATTTAGTTGAAAATCGGAGTTTTCGACTAGCGAAGTTGGATTTTTCTCCAAATCCATGCGTCGGACCTAACTTCGGAAGTGGTGCGCTGTATAGTAAACCTGGTCCGCTGTACAGCGCACCACTTCCGAAGTTAGGTTCGACGCACGGATTTGGAGAAACATTTAACTTCGCTAGTCGAAAACTCCGGGTTTCAGCTGCACGCGGAATAGCACTGTGGGTAGCAGTGTCTTGATTTGTCAAATTACAGTCATCCCAACTGACGCCCAGAGGCTCTTGCTTCGTAGATTTGTTTTTGTTTTGATTATCGCCTCGACAACCCCCACGCCACTCTCTGAAGTTCAAGCGATGAAAAACTCATTATCTCGCTGTCTGCTGAATTTTTACCACGGACTGATATTCAAAGTCAGCATATTCATCTTCAATTGATATTTTTTGGTTTAAGCACGATTTAAAAGCAAAAAGTGCTGCTGATGCATACCATTCACTTAAAACAAGCATAATTACTAGAATTAAGGCAACATTTCGACATTTGCGTGCCTTAAATAGCCTAAAATCACAAAAAGTCATTTCCAAATCAAAAAAGTCATATTCATATTCACCGAGCTCGGACTGAAGATCAAAACAGAACTTCAGCTACAGTTGATTACACTACGAGGCGTCGCTCTCATTGTCTTGCTTTCTCTTTGTCATGTTCATTCTCTGTGTCATGTTGGTGGGAGACTGCATTCGTTTATTTGTGTGCGTTTTCGCACTGATTGAACATCATTGGGCTGAATTTTTTAGACACTGGTGGGTAGCATTCACCATTCAGATGGGAAGTCCCGCTAGGAGGAGTCCTCTCACCACTAATGTGGTCCTTAATAGTAGACGATCTTTTAAGAAACTTGAAGGAAATAGGTTCCGAATTTGAAGGCTTTTCAGACGTCATTATAGTCAGAGGAAAGTATGAAAAAACTGTTGCGAAGACAATGCAAAGGGCCCTACACTGTACACATTCACGGTGTATTAAGAAAGGTCTTAGCGTCAACCCGTCAAAAGTCGTAATTGTTTCTTTCACTAGGAGAAGTAAGAGCTTTTCGGCTTGGAGGGATACAAAATCATCCTTGTGATCGGGACAAAATGATAAGTTTGTTTCTGATAATGATGATGATGATGATTTTGTTCTACCATCTATTGTAGCAAGGCAGCTGCCCATAGCACTGGAATAATCTGAAAAGCGATTTCATCAAGATTGTGCCATTCTCCTGTATGCAGGGCCAAAAAGAAGTTTTGCGAACCCGCAAGCAGAGACACTTGCGCGAAACCCGCGTCAGGGGAAAAGAAACTCCATCCAAAAGAAAGTTCTCACGAACAACTGCAAAATCAAGCCCTCGATTGACAGAATACTCTGGGATCGAAGAGTCCGCCCTCAATCCACGAAATATTAACAACAAGGAGGAGGCAGTCCCAGGCTCCTGTCCAAACAAAACGTTTAAATCGGGTGTTCTGATAGTCCCTCCCTTTCCCAATATATGATGTGATATGTGTGTGTGTAAGTGTGATTGCTTATTATATGATAGAACATTCTTACCTTTTTTGTTATCTGAAAACTGAAATGTTTTGATTAATATTTGGTTAGCATTTATTCATACATGCAATTTACCTAAATACTCCTGAAATTAAATGTTGATTAACAGTAAAAATTCAAAGATAACACATAAATAAAAAAAGTACACAAAACTTTGATCTTAGAATGTACATAAATTCCTGATTACTTTATAGAGGAAAATATGTAGCAAGATCTAAATTTGGTGTGGTAGATCTTACACCGCAACGCACTATTGTAAGGTGATCTACCCACGTTACGGGACCTCCTTGAGAGAAAATACAGATATGCAAATATTTGTATTTTCTCAGATAGTCAAGCTGAACTAAAAGCATTGTACGTTTACGAATGCATTTCAAAGCTTGTCTGGAAATGCATTGTTCCACTGCGGAGGTTGTGCCAAAGGAACTCAGAAAACATATACTGCGTTCCAGGTCACTGGCATTGAAGGGAATGAAATGGCAGACGAGCTTGCTAAAAGTGGTTCTAATTCCATCTGAGCTTCTTCCTGGAACTTCTTTGTATATTCCTTCCAGAATTTCTCACCAGATTTCTTCCATATTTTTTTTTCACGCCATTTATCTTGGTGTTCCTTTCTGAACTTCTCCGAAGATTCTCCCGGATTGCCACCTGCATTTTCTCCAAGGGTTTCTTCAGGAATTTTTCAGGAGATATTTCCGGGGTTTCTTCTATAATATCTTCAAAAAATTTCTGAAATCTCCGTGAGTTTTCTTCCATGATTTTTCTTGGGAGCTATAAAAGTTCCAGTCAGATTTTTTTTTAAGTTCCTCCTAAAATTTTCTCCGATTTGCCTTTTGGCATTTCTGCAGGAGCTATTGCTGATATCTCTCATATAGTTCTTTCCGTAGTTTCTTCCAGAGCTTTTATTGCCAGGCTCTTCCTCGTAATCATTTACAGAACTTCTTGCAGTGATCCTTTTGAGATGATTTTTTTTTTGTAGATTTTCTCGAGATTTTTCCCAGAAATCTTCTCAGAATCTCTAACGGAAATTCTCCCGAGGTCCTGGGTATTGCTTCTGGGATTTTTTTATAGTTTCCGGATTCCTTGCAGGGATTTCTCCAGGATTTTTCTTTCGAAACGTTTCCTGGGATATCTTTTGGAATTCCTTGAGCGTAATTCCTGGAGAAATATCGGAAAGAATTCAGGTGAAGTCTTGCTAGAAACTCAGCAAGATCTATTGGAAAAAATCTCGAGAGGAACTTCGGAAAAAAATCCTGGGAAAAACTTGGAGTAAATGTTGAGGGAATTCAAAGAGGAACACTGAAAACTTCCTAGATAAATCCCGGAAGAAACTACAAGCAAAATTCCGCGAAGAAATCCAAGAGGAATACCGGAAACCTTTCTAGGAGAAGCCCCTGGAAGAACTTCTGCAAAAATCTCGTAAAAATCCCGAGAGAAACTGTTGGAAAGCTATCCCACAAAACCACTAAGGGAAATTCCTGAAGAAAATTTGAATAAATTGTAGAACGATCTCCGAAAAGAATTCAGTGAGAAACTTTAGAATCATGTCGAGAAAACCTCTAGAAGAAATCCTGAGTAGAATTTTCAGAAATCCCGAAAGAACTATGCGAGGGAGCAAATACGTTTAAAACCTCTGGATGGAAACTTGGAAGAACTGGATAAAGCCATAAATAATCCGGCAAAGATCCAGAAAAACAGTCTTCGATAGGTTCAAGGAAGAACTCGCATGAATGAATCTGAAACTACGGAAAAATTGATAGTAGGAGTAGCGGTATTAATTAAGAAGGAATCCGGGAAATAATTCAAAGAAAGAATCGTAGACAGAATTTCTAGAGAAATCCTCAAACAAATTGGAACGAATTCTGGATAGGTACGATATGCTATCGTAATTGTCAGTTTTTCGTAGGATGTTCATTGAAATTTTAACATTACTACACCATAAGCAATGCTCATCCAGTGTGTTCCTGTAATTCTTCAGCATATTTCTAAAAAAAAACAATGCCGAGAAGGATTCCCCCAATGATTTTTTTTTTTAATTCCTAAATGAAATAAAAGAGATGTTAGCATAGCATAGCATAGCATAGCATAGCCGACCGTACACATCCTGGGGTGGCTGTCAATAGAGACGTGAAATGCGCCAGAAAAGTTGCCTGGGAGTTGACAAACCTTTCATTGAACGATCTCTTTGTTTGACACCTGGCCAGGTCCTTACGATCAGCGGGGATGGGGAGGAAATGTTGATTAGATATCTATGATAAGATAATGTCCAAGAACTTGGGCCACCTCATAGATATCTGGAGTTGGAAAATGGATGGGGAGGTATATGGGAAGCTTTCCATGGCGAAAAAGCAAAGCGTGTTGTTGATTAACATTTAAGAATTGTCATTTACCTGATTACCGCTGGAAAAGTAAACCTTTGTAGCAAAAAGTTAAGGTTGTTTCATCTCACCATAATTTAACTACGCTAGATCGTCATCCGGAATGATTCGGCTTTGAAGCAGCAACACCAGAAAATGACAGCTGTGAGGAACCTGCTGTCCGAGTCCAGACGCCGCCGGGAATCCAGTTTCGTGAATTATCTGGTGAATTTGAAGCGAATCAGCGTACCGTTGAAAATTACCATAGCCGGTCACCAGATTGTGAAAGAAAAGACGGCACATATCGGACAATTCAGCAACTGCGGCCAAGAGTCCATCATCAGAAGTTCCAGCTGTATTCTTCCTATAGTTCAACACAATTTGATTTCTGAATTTTCATCTTTACACAAAAAACTTCACCAATTGCACTAAACGGTTGACATCAGCCGAATTCTATTTAAGTCCAAATTCCACGAGCACGAAAAAAATCGTGACAGAAAGTTTTGCACACGCAACCGCGCGCATGGCCTACTCCAACTTGTATCCTAAATGAAATAAAAGAGATGTTATGCAGAAATTTATGTTATTTAATAACAGAATTCTCTTTAGAAACAGTACGTCCTTACAATTTGAAATCTGGCCATAGGAAATTTGGGCTGTCTATTTTTTTGTCTTTCTATTGTTTTTGGAAAACTATCCAGAGACTCTTATTAAAAACTTATGAGAAAACTAGTACATTGTACAATAACATATTTTTTTCTTATTTCCTAATTATATAGTTATGAAATGCATTTAGAAAAATATTCAGGGTGTCCATTCAAATATGAATCTCTTGCATCATTTTTTTTTTTCATTAGATTTCATTTATTATTCACATCACTCTAGAAATTTCTTCAGAGATTCTTCCAGAAGTATTCAGTGATCCATCAGTGATTCATTCATAAGATCCTTCAGTGATTCCCACAGGAGCTCCTTCAGAAAATTCAGGGATTCCTCCAGAACATTCTTCAGCGATTTCTTCAGAGATTAATCCAGACGTTTTTTCAGAGTTTTCTACAGGATTCCTTTAAAAATTCTTCCTAAAGTTCCTTCAAGGATTCGTCTAAAATTCCAATCAGGGATTTCTCCAGATGTTCCTTTAGAGATTTCTTCAGGAATCCTTTTAGAGAGTAGTTCCTTCAAGGATTCAGGGATGCCTCAAGAAGTTTCATAATGTTTTTTTAGAAGATCTCTCAAGTATTCCGAGTTCCTTTAGAGATTCCTACAGATACTGTTCAGAATGATTCGGGGAAAGCCTTCAAGAGATCCATCAGTGATTCATCCATAAGATTTTTCAGTGACTGCCCATAGGAGGAATTCCCTGAATAGTCTAGAAGTTTCTGCAGGGATTCCTTCAGAAGGTCCTTCAAGAACAAGTCCAGGAGTTCCTTCAGAGTTTCCTGCAGGAATTCCTCTAGAATTCTTATCAGGGATTTCTCGTAGCATTTCTTTAGGGATCTTTAGGAATCTTCCAGGAGCTCCTCCTGAATTCTTCCAAGCTCATTGGATGAATACTATTCGTTTTCACTTGCTGTGGCGAGGGAGATGATGCGGAAATGATCCAGGGGATTTATTTGTTGCTCAAAACTTGTAAAACAACCGTTTTGTCAGTAAGGAAATGTTGGACGTGACTATTATAGTCGATTTATTTTGAGTTTATGTCATTTGCACTGTAATAACGGGATAAAAACAAAGTATATTTATTGTCGTATATTCCGGCGAAAAAAGAAATTCAGAGAGTCACAAAGCGCTGAATCATCGTTCCTCATTCTCAGTAATATTTTTTTATAACTCCTGCTCCCATTTGCTTCAAAAGCATGTTAGCAAATGAAGACATAAAACTACCGCTTGTGTTGATCAGCGCCGGTCAAAGAAGAGCAAATTTGGCTTCGTTTGGGAAAAAAACGTTTCACTTTTCAAGCACTGGTTCCTACAGGATTTGCTTTTGGGATCCCTCCTATAATTTCTTCACCCAAGTAACATTTTTAAGTTGAGTAGATTTAAAGTATAACCTCTTTAAACCACATCATAAAGCTAAAATAAAATAATCTTGGTTTTACGGTGAAAGCAAATAAGGCATCAAATTGTTGCTTTGGCTAGGGTCTTTTCTGAAATTCCTTCTGGGGTTCCTCTTGGAAGTCATTCGCGATGCCTCATGGAGATTTTTCAAATGTTCTTTCAGGTGTTTTTTTTTTGGGATTTCCTCAGGCATCAATCCAGGAGCTCCTTCGAGGATTCCTGCAATATAGTAGTTCTATCAGGGATTGCTGCAGAAGTTTCTTCAGGGATATCTCCTGGAGTTCTGTCAGGGATTTCCCCAGCAGTTCCAGGAAGATTCATGGTTGCGTCCTGGTGTTTCAGTGAAGTCTTCAAAAGTTTCCTAAGTTATTCCAACAGTATTTTCCTTCAGAGATTCTTTCAGAATGATTCAGGGATGCCTCCAGGAGATCCATCGGGAATTCCTCCTGAAGTTCCTTCAAAAATTCCTACAGGAGGTCCTTTAGAGATTGTTAATTTAGGGATTTCTCCAGGAGTTACTTAAGGGATTCTTCCAGAAGTTCTTTAGAGGATCTTCGACAGGCTCCTAGAGTTCTTTCGGGGATTTTTCCTGGAGGATACAGGGATGCCTCCAGGCATATCTCCAGGGTTTCCTCATGGAGTTCCCACAAGAATTCCTCCAGGATTTGTTTTAGGGAATCCTCAAGGTTTTGTTTCTCGAATTCCTCAAGGTATTCTTTCGGGATTTTTTCCTGGAAATCTTTCGGGGATTCTCCTGGAATTTCCTCAGGGATTCATTCTGGAATTCCTTCGAAGACTTCTGTAGAATTTCTTCGGGGATTCTTCCTGAAATTCCTTTTGGTATTTCTCCTAGTATTTTTAGAGCAGGACAGAAATGGGACCCATCCCTATCATCCAGATTCTGATTTTCTTCATAGTTCTATAGCGATCCAAATCTCTCACTGGTTGACCGGGACTAGAAAAACTCGCACTATACCCTAATAAGGAATTTTACATCTTTAAAATATAAAAACATGCAAATCTATCTAATAAATCTTTTAATAGTCATATTGATGCTTTATCTAGCCTCTTTTAGTGAAATAGTATTTTTTTTCACCTTTAGTAGAAACTAACTATACATCACAAAAGCAGAGTTCCGATGTAAGTGTCTTCCTGAAGATTGCAAACTTCAAAGGTGAAAAAGAAGAAAATCCAGTAAAATAGTGCAGGGCCCCAGCCCGGAAGCCCACCGGTTTGCGGTGGTGAAGAACCTCAAGTGGCAAGTGTTCCCCTCTTCCGTCTCCCCCCATAAACCCCCGTCGATTCCCCAGATGTGCGTGGTGTCCGGCTTCCGGAACAATAGCAGCAAAGCTGGAACCGTCTGATATAGGTCTGTGGGAAATGTCCTCCTCGGCTGGACATCATCTGGCGTCGGCACTCCAGCAGCAGCAACAGCAGCAGCAGTCATCCGGCGGAAGTGGAAGCAGTACTGCCGGCAACAATCCCACTCGCTCGATGCTGTCGGTCAATCTGGAGGCGGCCGCCATGGCCAACGATCCGCTGCGGGATCTGTTCGAGGCGTGCAAAACGGGCGATCTGGTCAAGGTGAAGAAGCTCATCACGTCGCAGACGGTCAACGCTAGGGACACCGCCGGGAGGAAGTCCACCCCGCTGCACTTCGCTGCTGGTGAGTTTGGTTTTATGTTTTCTTTTCTCGATTTTAATAGCACTATAAATGGGGTGTTTGATTGCTGTTTATTGTTCAATTATAATAATTGATCCAAAAGCCAATAATTTCAACGTTTTGCGATTGCTAAACACGCCGTTTTATCGGCTTTGTTTGCGCACAAAATCACCTTTGTCTTAAAGTTGACGGCATTGAATGTGGCAAAGACGTTATTTATATCATGGTGGGATGTATCAAATTATTGATTTCTTCGCGGAAGTTTTCTCGACGTGTGTCACATTAGACTGGTTCAAAGTGTTTCTCCGTACCGCTCCTTGTCAAATGCTATGCATAAAAACAAATGTTAAATTCAATTATTTCACAGTGCACTTTTCACACGTGATAAAGTTTTAGTTCCTGGTAAGAAAATGGAGGATCCTGTAACGGGTAAACAATATTTAAAACTGGAGCGGATCTGGTTGGATGGTTAGAACACTTGACTATCACGCCGAGGACCTGGGATCGAATCCCACTCCCGACAAACTCGCAAAATGTGAGTTCTTCCTTCGGAAGGGAAGTAAAGCGTGGGTCCCGAGATGAACTAGCCCAGGGCTAAAAATCTCGTTAATACAGATAAAAAAAAAAAAAAATATTTAAAACTTATTTTGTCATGGAACGTGAGGAACGTAATACCTACAATGAATACATTTTCATGGGCATTGATTTATTTTTTTTGCGAATTCCTGTGCCCTGAAATGTTTATGGACCGTGCTAATGTCGAATCCTATGTATCTAGTTATTATACTGCTAGAAGATTTGCTTTCGTTTTGCCACGATTTTCCGCTTTTGAAAGTGTCTCAAGTTTGCCGCACGCGTATACAGGGTGTTAGGTTCCTGAGTGCAAACTTTTTAAAGGGTGATAGAGGACCATAAATGGCGAAAAAAATTGTTCTACGCATATGGTCAAATCTCAACCGTTACGTAGTTATTTGTGCTTACCATGACCATTGCAATTTCTGATCTGAAATGCGACGTTTAAATCGAAATTGCAAGAAAACGATAAGAGATAGAAGTTTGATGTCAATGAACGAATTGTAAAGTGGAACAGGGGCCACAACTTTGTTGAAGAAATAATTTTAAATTATTACGCATTTTTCAAAGATAATTGACAAAAACAAATTAAAACACACTACTTTTGAGCTTTTTGCTCTAGAAAACTTAGTTATTTAATTAAACCAATCGGTTCAAAGATGCCATTTGATAGAAAATTCAATAACCTTTCGAATAAGCGCAAAAAAACTGCGATAAGTTTGACCATTTTAAAGTTATAGCCAGTTAAGGCAATAAAAGTAAAAAAAATGGGGAGTTCAATAACTACGTAACGGTTGAGATTTGACCATATGCGTAGAACAATTTTTTTTCACCATTTATGGTCCTCTATCACCCTTTAAAAAGTTTGCACTCAGGAACCTAACACCCTGTATATCATAACGTAATTAGAACAGCTCAAGGACCAAGGTGGTTGAAGAGGAGTTCCAACTAACCAGTTGATTTCCAGTCGCTCTATCACTAAGCGAAGGATAGTGTTATGTCAAGATCTATAACAACCATAAGTTCTTCAATTCATTTGCTCATATATTTGCTCATATTTGCTCAACAAACTTGTGTCATTAACTAACTTTTTTTATGCTAATTCGATGAATTTTAATAGCGATAAATTTCTAAAACTGAAACTTACAATATGTTCCGGATAGATATTTTATGGAACCTAGTGGATGTTTGGCGTGCCATGATCTTAACCTTCCAATGCCCTAAAAGAAGACATTAAAATTACAGATTGTGTACTGTGAAGCGGTAAAATTATTTTTTGCAACTTCTCATCGTAATAGGCCATTTTACCTCACGCAAATCTGACAGGAAAAGGACTACTTTCCCACATCAAATTAACAGTGCTGTAATGGTTCATTACAGCACTGATTTGCGTTGCGTAATGAACCATTACAGCACTGTTTTTAGTTTTGATCAACTTATTGATGCTTTCTGGACGCAGGTTTAAAAGATTGTGACAACTGCACAGTATAACCTGCTATGATCAGACTTCCTTTATCATGACTATAAACATCAGTGTGCAGTCTGATGAAAAAGTTTTGTTAAAAACTATCCTCAAGTGGTAATTTATGAAGTTGCAAAAAACGTTGTACGCAACTCGGTGCAGAACTCGATTTTTACAGCACTCATCGTAATCATCCAACTCGGCAAGCCTCGTTGGATAAATGTACGGCTCGTGCTGTAAAAATCATCATTCTGCACCTTGTTGCGTAAACTACTATTACAGTCGAAAATCCATGTGCCGATGTTTCTTAACTCGATGTCGACTCATGGAAGTAGATTTCTCCAGATAACTGAAATATAATTTTGAAGTTGCTTTTTAAAGGATTTTGCATCACTCCATGCCAACCCATGGATATTTGAGAATCGTTAACGTTTTATAATTTATTTTAACCTTTCGCTACCACAGCTAGCACCACGCTAATGCTGAGTACAAAAAGCGATATTTTTTCAACGTGTTGTATAAAATACAACAGCGCGATCGCTCGAGGGTTAATGTTGCGCCTAGCTTCTAGGAACAATTATTGAAGAATGACAAAATTACAATTAAGGCGAAACTGGATGCATTCCCTCACTTTTTGGTTTATGATTTTTTATTAAAAAGCGAAGCAATATTTTCAAAATCAGTTTTCATACACATGTAGAGTATGGATCATGGTATCTTCTAATTTTTTTTTGTGGTGGAAAATGTTTTTCGTTTTTGCAAAAACCATTTTTGAACAAAATTTCACAAAAAAATGATTTCTGCAAAAATGGAAAACATTTTCCACCACAAAAAATTTCAGAAGATACCTTGATCCATACTCTACATGTGTATGAAAACCGATTTTGAAAATATTGCTGCGTTATTTAATAAAAAATCAGAAACCAGACAAATGAGGAAATGCTTCCAGTTTCGCCTTAAATATAACGATCATCAGCTGCTACTATGATCCTTAGTGCTACTGCGTTTTCAACACCCTCTCTTAGTTGACTATGTGTAGTCCAATCTTCTGTTTCAACTCCAGGAATCAAAGTGCGGAATCTGTGTGAGATTTTCTACAACAGCATTTACGCATATGAGGAAATAAAATCTCGACCACTTACTGGTCCTCGGAGTTATCCCGTCTTGGGAGAAACTCTTCTACCGTTTGTGGTGGAAGTGCCGACGATTCAGCCATTTCTTCTTCCTCTTCTCCCTCTTACTCCGACACGTCATCCTGGTGGCCGCATTATTGTCAGGAGCAACTTCGACATGGCCAGCACGCTCTTTGTCTTGAACTGCCAAGTCGTCCCCCATGGGTCTTCTGATTGAGAAACTCTCAGTGGGATTATCTGTTCAATTAGGCACCCACTCATTTGTGTCAGTTGAGTCTTAAACGGAAACTCAAATTCGTTGCATTCTACGTCCGGTGCCACAAACTGTTAGTGTGCCGTCCGGTCTCTCAAAGTTATCCGCATGGTGCGTATCCAAGCATTACACACTGCTTTTTGATTGGATCGAGTTTGTTTCTCCATGGTTTCTTAATCCAGCAGAACCTCAAACTTCCGAACGCTCGCAGCTTCTCGACATTTGTTTTTTTGCCATGCCACATCTCTGTTGGTGTCTTTTTCATTCTTAGCGCTTCTACCGAACTTCGGTTCGTTACGCATACAACGTTGTACAATGCCTCACCCCAGAAATATTTCGGAGGTCCAGATTCATCCAAAAGTGTTCGCATCTTTTCACTAACAGTCCTGTTGAAACGTTCAGCAACTCCATTTTACTGAGGCGTATACCAAACTGTTGACTATACTTAGATGCCATCCTTCTCGTAGTATGCCAATTGTTCATGGCTGAAGTATTCACGCCCAAGGTCACACCTCAAAGTTGCTAAAGTTGCTATGTGGACGCCTAACTTGGCTGTGGCGTGTTGTTATCCAAAAACGTCAGAAAGTACTGGCAATTATCGAATGTGGCCGGCGTAATTTTTCCACACACGTCTTTATGGACTCTTTCCAGCAACCTGCAGGTTGGAGGCCTTAATCCATTGAACGGTGGTCATACGAGTTTGGCTTCAGCACACGACTCACAGAATGATTCCTCCAGTTTCAATCCTTCCAATCCGATGAAGTTTCAGAAGGCTTCGAAAGTTTAAATGAACGTAGCGTATGTGCCACAAGTCCTACTTCCAGGCGATTTCGGATACTAAGGCAGTCCCTGAAGCTCCCACATCCATTGTGAAATAGTAGAGGTCATTTTAATGTATGGCTTGTCCGATGACTTCACTATCTTTGGTCAGGATGGCACGATCCTCCCAAGTCTAAATTTGGTTTGGTTCCAACATGCATCTACGCCCCCAGCGACAGTACACAGCAAAAAAAAATGTGATATCACATCATTTTCGCTGCATATCAGTCGCGTCGTATATGTGATGTACAGACTACATCCTTTCCATGCAGAAAATTAACCGCCGCAGCTTGAAAGTGGGTCTAG
This sequence comes from Aedes albopictus, assembly GCF_035046485.1. Lineage (NCBI taxonomy): Eukaryota > Metazoa > Arthropoda > Insecta > Diptera > Culicidae > Aedes > Aedes albopictus. The sequence continues at coordinate 78,689,302 of NC_085138.1, read as the reverse complement.
TAATCGCTAGAACCGGATCGATAGATGAATCATAGGGTATCGGGATGCTTCGTTGGCATAGTCCCCTCGGTCGGCCTATCTCAAATCTAGCCAAAAATTCAAAGAAACACGCATAACTGGATATCGAGAAAGCTATGCGTTAAACAACAGTGGCATTTCGTTTCAATTTGAGCACTTTGGAGCATTAAAATTGAATGAAAATTTCTCTTTGTTTAGCTTTTGTAGACGCCATGATTCTTCGGCTTAGTGGGTAGTCTATACACATGATCATAAATGGCATGATGGAACATTTCGAGCTGACTTTTCAATAACACAACATTTGATGCGACGGTCAAACACGCTATTTTGAACTTGTATATTTGTTTTCAACGAATAATAAATATTTTACAAATTGAATGTGGGCCGAATATTGAGGACATTTTTTTCACTATGTACCCAAATCTTGGCCCATCAGTAAAGTGACGCCAACAACACCGATAAAGTGACGTCAACAACATTGCTTGCGTAAGAACCAGAAAGAACGAACAGGAAGAAAGATTTTGTGTACGGTGACTGTAAAAATATAACAGAATAATAGGGTTGAATTGTTTTCGTTAATAAATTAAGAAAGAACTTTAGTTTAAGTAATTTATTTACAGTTTTTTGATAATTTGGCTCCAAAAATGTAATTTACAAGTAAGATTGGTGAACAAACAGAAATAATACTTCAGCAGAAATATTGAAAAAATGCGATAATAAGTGGTTCTAGTGCACGGAAAGCAATAGGCCAACGTTGTATCCACTAATAGGCCAATTTTTGTACCATAGACCAACGTTGCATACCATCGCATCGAATCTTTTCAACTTAATTAAGTAAATGCTTGAATATTTACGGTACTTTGTGTAATAGGGTCAACATATTATTTCTAGTGGTATTAATTCATGAGTTATGGTCAAAATTGTCAAGGCGGCTTGCAAATTAGGCCAAGGAATGGTACATATACCCTACATAAGTAAAATATTGGCATGGATTCGTACACTGATCCGTTGATTGTTAGGCATATCTCTTGCCTCTCGGCTATTTCACCGAGTTAGATGGTAGGAGATATATATGATACTGCTTCTAGGTATCTGCTGAAATGGGTTTGTTGACACTTTCCGGTGCCAACTACGGTGTACATGGCGAGTGTGATAATTGTTGGAAAACGATGCAACAGAGTGAAATTACGTTAGAAATTGGATACGTCGCCAGAAATTACGCGCCTGGATATTACTAAATGATTTGCTGTGTAGGTTGAACTTCAAGTTTGGGACGTACAATACGTTGCTTACGGCCAAACTCACCCGACCGCTTCCCATGAAAACAAATCCAGTTTGCGTCCCCAAACCGCCGTAAATTCCTGCTTTCTTGGCAATATGCCAGCTAGCACCTGAACCAAAGATCCACTTTTCGATTCACGCTATAATAGTTCGATGACGATGATGCAGCCAGAGTAACTTCACGATCCTTTGGGACTTCAGCTGCTTGTAACCGTACTCGAGGTTCTTTCATTTTCGAAGACGCTGACCGCTTGTTGTACATACATACACAGCCATTCATTGAAAGAATCCTGGAAAATGATAGAATCGAATACTTCTATCATTTTTCTTGTCATTATTAATATTTGTAGTACATCGGAAATGCATTACAAGCATTATGGCGGCCAGGTTTATTATGCAACGTTATTGATTTTACAATAGAACCATTGAATGGCACATCTGGTATCTACCGTTAATTTTTTAATAGAATAAAGTGAAAAATCGGTGGGAGTGACGTAGCTAAGAAAGTTAATGTCACTCCTTGGTCCTCGGATTCCTGGGATAGAAGATTTTACTCTGTGTCCTGGCCATTATGCCTAGGCTTAAGCGCATTTACTCATTCAATTATTTAGTCCAACATCAAATTCATGATAACACTGAATCAACAATTTGCAGCCATAATACTCGATTTGCAGTTGCAGCTCTCCAACGACGGTCACGCCCAACGCTCGCCAGATCACGCTCCACCTGGTTCGCCCATCGTGCTCTCTGCATTCCACGCCTTCTTGTGCCAACCGGATGGTTAGCAAACACCAACTTTGCAGGGTTGTTGTCCGGCATTCTTGCAACATGCTCTGCCCACCGTATCCGTCCAGCTTTAGCCACCTTTAGGATGTTGGGTTCACGGTAGAGTGCAGCGAGCTCGTGGTTTATCGTTCGCTGCCACACACCGTTCTCCTGCACGCCGCCGAAGATCATCCTTAGCACGCGTCGCTCGAGAACTCCGAGTGCTTGCAGGTCCTCCTCGAGCATCGTCCATGTCTCGTGTCCGTAGAGAACCACCGGTCTTATTAGTGTCTTGTACATCGTACATTTGGTGCGGGGGTGAATCTTTTTTGACCGCAGTTTATTCCGGAACCCGTAATAGGCACGACTTTCACTGATGATGCGCCTTCGCATTTCACGCCTCACGTTGTTGTCAGCCGTTAGCAAGGAACCGAGGTAGACGAATTCTTCTACCATCTCGAAAGTATCCCCGTCTATCGTAACATTGCTGCCAAGGCTTGTCCTGTCTCGCTCAGTCCCACCTACCAGCATGTACTTTGTCTTAGCCGCATTCACCACCAGTCCGACCTTTGCTGCTTCACGTTTCAGGCGGGTGTACTGTTCTGCCACCGTTCCAAATGTTCTAGCAATAATATCCATGTCATCCGCAAAATAGACAAATTGGCTGGATTTCGTGAAGAACGTACCCCGGCTGTTGAGCCCGGCTCGTCGCATAACACCTTCCAGGGCGATGTTAAATAGTAGGCAGGAAAGTCCATCACCTTGTCGTAGTCCCCGTCGAGATTCAAATGAACTGGATAGTTCATCCGAAATCCTTACGCTGTTCTGCACACCGTCCATCGTTGCTCTTATCAGTCTAGTCAGCTTCCCGGGAAAGCTGTTCTCGTCCATAATTTTCCATAGCTCTGTGCGGTCAATACTGTCGTATGCCGCTTTGAAGTCGATGAACAGGTGATGCGTTGGGACCTGATATTCACGGCATTTCTGGAGGATTTGCCGTACGGTGAAGATCTGGTCCGTTGTCGACCGGCTGTCGATGAAACCGGATTGGTAACTTCCCACGAACTCATTTACTTTAGGTGAAAGACGACGGAAGATGATCTGGGATAGCACTTTGTAGGCGGCATTCAAAATGGTGATCGCTCGAAAGTTCTCACACATTAACTTGTCGCCTTTCTTGTGGATGGGACAGATTATCCCTTCCTTCCACTCCTCCGGTAGCTGTTCGGTTTCCCAGATCTTGACTACCAACTGGTGCAGACAGGTGGCCAACTTTTCCGGGCCCATCTTGATGAGTTCTGCTGCGATACCGTCCTTACCAGCCGCTTTGTTGTTTTTGAGCTGGTGGATGGCATCCTTAACTTCCCTCAGCGTGGGAGTTGGTTCGTTCCCGTCCTCTGCTGCACCAACATAGTCATTTCCTCCGCTGCCTTGGTCCTCCTACATTCTCTTCGCCATTCAGGTGCTCGTCGAAGTGCTGCTTCCACCTTTCGATCACCTCACGTTTGTCCTTCAGGAGGCTCCCGTCCTTATCCCTGCAGATTTCGGCTTGCGGCACGTAGCCTTTGCGGGATGCGTTGAGCTTCTGGTAGAACTTGCGTGTTTCCTGTGAACGGCACAGCAGTTCCATTTCCTCGCACTCCGCTTCTTCCAGGCGGCGCTTTTTCTCCCGGAAGAGACGGGTCTGCTGCTTCCGCTTCTGTCTGTATCGTTCCACATTCTGTCGGTTTCCATGCTGCAGCATTACCGCCCGCGCTGCATCCTTCTCCTCCAGAACCGCTCTGCACTCCTCGTCGAACCAATCGTTTCGTCGACTCCGTTCTACGTACCCGATAGTGCTCTCGGCTGCGTTGTTGATGGCTGCTTTGATTGTACTCCAGCAGTCCTCTAGAGGGGCCACATCGAGGACACCCTCGTCCGGCAACGCTGCCTCGAGATTCTGCGCGTATGCGGTGGCGACATCCGGTTGCTTCAGTTGCTCTAGATCGTACCGGGGCGGCCGCCGGTAATGTACGTTGTTAATAGCGGAGAGTTTTGGGCGCAGTTTAACCATCACCAGGTAGTGATCAGAGTCGATATTAGCGCCACGATAGGTCCTGACGTCGATAATGTCGGAGAAGTGCCGTCCATCAATCAGAACGTGGTCGATTTGCGATTCCGTTTGTTGTGGTGATCTCCAGGTGTAACGATACGGGAGGCTGTGCTGGAAGAAGGTGCTACGAATGGCCATGTTCTTGGAGGCGGCGAAATCGATGAGGCGTTGGCCATTTTCGTTCGTCAGCTGGTGTGCGCTGAACTTTCCAATCGTCGGTCTGAATTCCTCCTCCTGGCCTACCTGAGCGTTTAGATCTGATCTTGATGATCTTGACGTCGTGGTTTGGGCAGCGGTCGTACTCGCGTTCGAGCTGCGCGTAAAATGCGTCTTTGTCATCATCAGTGCTTCCGGAGTGAGGGCTGTGTACGTTTATTATGCTAATGTTGAAGAATCGGCCCTTGATCCTCAACCTGCACATTCTTTCGTCGATCGGCCACCAACCGATCACGCGCCTCTGCATGTCGCCCATCACTATAAAAGCTGTTCCCAGCTCACGTGTGTTGCCGCAACTCTGGTAGATGGTATGATTACCTCTAAACGTTCGCACCAGTGCACAACTATAATACTTTTGGTACATGCATGGAATATTCCAGGCTTTCCAAACTATCTGGAATTAAGACCTTCAGGGTCTACAGGATCCAGTCTATCGGAATAATTATTTCATGTTTGTGTCTGCTGCCCCTGATAATATTACGAGTATCTCTATGTGTGGCTAGTTGGGTGTCCACTGGCATTTAAATGAACCCCAATGTATTTTGGGTATTTGGGCCGCAATATCTTTCAATCTTTGGATTTTTCATTGTAGCGAATGCTCGCGGAATATAATCTACGCTACTCTTAGAGCCTCAGAGTGAAATTCTGATAACTTAGCAATATTCACTTGGTTATCTAGGGCATCCAAACCGTTTTGAAATTAGGACATTCAAGTTCTTCAAGCTCTACTCCTGTATCTCTGTATTTTATCGGTGTGCATCTTTCACGGTTATTTCTGTTGTATCTCATAATGTTACGAGAATCTCTTTTTGCTGTTTTTTATGCATCCACTGTCATACAAATGATCTTCATAGTATTTTGATGTATGCAGCGTAAAATTTGTACAGTCATGACCCGCTGGTTGGGGGCTTAATAGTTGGGTGACTTTTAAGTTGGGGCTCCGTTAGTTGAGCTGTCAGCCAACTAAAAAGCACCTGGATGTCATAATTCAATGTCAAACTGAAAATGACAACCAATCTGTAATTCCGAGGGGCGAGCTAATGAGTTTTGGTTTCTTAAACTTTACTGATAATCGAGAAGAATTTCTATTTCATATTTCTTCAAAAAAAAACATATGTACAATTACTTCGAAACAAATGCAAAACATCGGAAATCTTTATTTTGTCGATCATTGAAAGTTTTGTGATTGCATTTTGGTCCGGGTGGTTTCATAAACATCTATATTTTCACTTCACCGGCTAAAAATGGGTTAAAATAATTATTTCTCGCATTGGCCATATATGTATCTTGCAAAACATGTCAGTTTAGCTCTAAATGTAAAACAAATTGAAAAATTTTACTTTACACTTCTAAACTAAACATGATTTAAAAAAAACTAATGCGCACGCCCCTTGTGCTGATGTCACTTCACCCAACTAGCGAATCGAATTCGTTGGTTGGGTGGAGGTTGTGGCTCAACGAGCGAGTTCCGACTGTATAGTGACCTGATATTTTTTTTACTGTTTTCCAATAGGGATTTCTCCAGGAATTCTACAACGGATATAACCAGAAATTCTTTTAGGAATTTCATCACAAACTCATTCAGAAATTCCTTCAGGGACTTCTAAAGAAATTCATCAAGGAATTCTTCCAATGCTTCCGCTTGGAATTCTTCATGGAACTCCTTCAGGAATTCCTCAACTAATACCTCCAAAGATTCCTCCATAAATTCTTTCCGTAACAGCTCCAACATGAATTCCTACAAGTAATATACCAGAAATTCCTCCAGGAATTCCTCCAAGAATTATTCCAGGAAATCCTCCATGGATTGCTAACAGTTAATTCTATCCGTCCTTTCCTATTTGCATTTAGGATCGCAGCACTACTACTAAAGTATTATTTTTTTTGATACTCAGAAACTAAACTCAATTTACATACACTCACCTCCTTCAAACATAAAACAACACAAAAGCGTGCCTGCTCAAGATCATGTCCGCCTGCCTACCTAGCTAGCAGTGGTAATTTGCTGCCGCAGCTGAGAGAGGCCAGCAGCCAACGTGTGCATTTTACATGTAAATGATCCATCATTTGACCATTGGTGGCTCTGCCCAATGGCAAACCAACTCGAACTCATTGTCTTCGCTGTTCGTCAGTTCGTCAGCGTGGTCTTCAGATGCTGTGTGTATTGTTAGGAGTAGGTACGTGAGCACACTGCAATAATCTTTATGCCGTATAACGACGAGCGTCGAGTCGACGACGACTCCGGCTGACTGATGATTAAAAACAAAGAGATCGTAGAAGCGATTTTCACACACAAGAAACCACCAGGGACATCCTCCAGCCAGCTAGCCTCGCAGTGCTGGTGGTGGACGGTGGTGAATGGTTCCAGCAACAATAGATTGGCTGACTTCAGCGAATCTCTTATGGCAAACTGGCTGCGGAGGAAAGGTTGGAGGACCAGAAGGTTTGATTCGACCGACGATGACGACGAAGCTGCGATAGACAACACACGACGCGATGACGGAAGGAAGGAAGGGAAGCTTTGGGGGAGTGCTGTAAGCTCAGAATTACCGCCCAGAGCTGGCAATTTCTGAAAAGTGAAACCACACACCGCACCGATTCAATCTGCCCCCAGCCCAGCCAAGCTCAAGCAGCCTTATTGTGCGGCGGCGGTGGTGGCGGCGTGACGTGATTGTGTCCGCCTTCTTGCCTTGTCTTACCCACAGCCACACAAGCCCGCTCGCAACTGTTGTTTGCTGGATGGCTGGCTGCGCTTCTGCAGGCAGGCAGGCAGGCAGGCAGGAAGCTTGTTTGTAGACCACGCCAGCGCGCAATCATGAACCGAGCGCGGGTCGTGCTCGAAGTGGAAAGTTGAAAAAACCGCGGTCATAGACGGACTAAT